>NC_091436.1:912500-1135000 GCF_964237555.1 Oryctolagus cuniculus | reverse complement strand
TGTCGTGGCTCCCGTGAGCGCCCATGACGCCCCTCTGTGGCCAGCACCATCGTCCCTTTGTTTTGGACACCAGTGAAAGTGCTTTGCCCAGGGTCACACAGCCACCAGTGCCAGGGCAGAGACCACGTCACAGCCACCAGGTTGTGTGAAGCAGGAGCCACGGCGGGGAGGGGGACGTGGGGCACCTTCCGTGGCACCGTTTGCCGTGCCCCAGGCGGTCCTGGCTCTGGTGCTGCCCCAATTACCTCTTCCAGTGCCTTCCTCTGTCTGCAGAGCCAGCCCGATAAGCCGAACAACCGTGAATCCGGTCTGTTTGTCTAAACTCCTGTCACGGCGCCCGAGCAGTGACCTGTGCGGTGCTGGGGTCCTGCTTCCTGGGGAGTCACGAGCAGACGGCAGGGGGGCCGCGGTCCCGAGGCCATGCACGGCCTGTGTTTTTCCCCTCCTGCGTCTGATCCTGGACATCTTTAATTTATTACTCCTGTTACATAACTTTGTTTTGGTGCCTGCACTTCCATCCCCATGACTTTCTGTTGAGACGCGTTTTTAAATCTAGGCTTCGCATTCCACAGCAGTGAGAGAGCGCCGTTGCCCACGGCTGTTCGTCCACGCCGCGGTGTGCTGAGCGGCCCCGGGCTCAGCCCGCATCAGGAGCGCGCAGGCTCTGTGCCGTGTTGACACCACGGATGTCGTTTTGCAGAGACACAGGTCAGCCTCTCAGACGGCCCAGGCCCTGGAGGCCGTGGCCTTGGCTGCCTGGCTCTGCGGCCACGCACAGAGGTCCTTGCTGGGCAGGGCTGTGCACTGTCATGGAGCCGGCTGCATGCACATCGGCAGCCAGCGTCCCCTGAGTGACAGAACACTGCGATTCCAGCGGCCCGGGCGCTGCACCGACCAGGAGCTGCTTCCGAAGCGGAATGCTCGGCTTGTCTGCATGGCGCAGGAGCCTGAGGCCCTGTCCTCGTGTCACAGGAATTGTGGTCTGAGCGGCTCTGCCCTCGTGGCCCCCACTGCCTCCCCATGGCTCTCTTGCCTTCCAATCCAGCTCAGCATGGCCTTGCCCCAACCTCAGCTTGTCACTGCGGAGCACTGTGACGGGGCGGGGGGAGCAGGGCAGAGCCCGCGTGCTGCGTCCTGGTCAGGGTCCTGGAGACCCCACAGCTTCACCTGCTCCATTAGCGCTGCTCCCCTCGTCCCAGGGCACTGCTGACCCACACCTGCCCGACCCTGGAGGGGGGGTGTGGTGAGACGGGATTGGCCCTAACAAGGAGGGACCCCCAGCTCCCGAGTGCAGGGCACCCCTGCATGCAAGGGGACAGGTGCAGTGCAGTGACCCCTCGGCCAGGTTCATGGGGGCGGAGCAGGGGCGGAGCCAGCCCCTCCCCCTCCCCCAGCCCTGCCCACACGCCTCCTCTGCAGGCAGTGGCCACAGCTGGGCTTCCAGTGCTGCTGTTCAGCCTTGGGACCCTCGCGCCACATCCGTGTGGTAGCTGTCGCTTCTCAACTGCCCCGGAGCCTGGTGCCCTGGGGGCTTGGCACGATGCCTGGCACGCGCGAGGGGGCCGGCTCACCAGCTTGGGCTGCTGTGTAACCAGAAAGACTTACCCGATGGGGAATCAAGTGGACACCTCGCTGTGTGGAGTCCCTCCTCCCCGCTCTGGGCTGTGTGTTCTCTTTCCACTGCTGGGGTGGCAGCTCGGATCTGCCACGATGAAACTCGCCTCACCAAACCCCGCGGCGGGTGCCGTCCGTGGCTGGGACGCACGCCTGTCCCTCATCCTTCCATCCCGCGCCTTTTCGATTCCCGCTGTGCTCTGCAGACGCACAGAGGTGCCCGTGCAGTCCTTCCGCTGTCCTGCTGTGGCCTTGCCGCGTGACGGCTCTGTGGGAACACGCGCTTTGTGCAGTTCCACTCATTTTAAGGAGCCCCACTCGGTGGCCCTGGCAGTTGTGGCAAATGCTCCTCCATCACTTAGCAAAGAGCCGATGCCAGCACTGGTCCTGCGTCCATCTGAGCCCCCACCCCCCGCGGGGGGGGCACGCATTCGTCAGCGTCCTGCAGGGCTGGGCCGCAGTCCCCACACCCCGGGAGCTCCGGTTCTCGCTCTCGCCTCACTGAAGCGCGTAGGCAAGGGTGGGTTTGTGCTTCTCTGGTTTTCCGTGTGAAATGTGTCCTTTGTGTGTAGCAGCATTTTATCACCTTTTATTTTATTTTTTAGGAAAATATTTATTTATTTATTTGAAAGGCAGAGTTACAGAGAGGCAGAGAGGGAGAGACAGAGAGAGAGGTCTTCCATGCACTGGTTACTCCCCAAATGCCTACAATGGCCAGAGCTGTGCCGATCTGAAGCCAGGAGCCAGGAGCTTCTTCTAGGTCTCCCACGTGGGTACAGGGACCCAAGGACTTGGACCATCTTCTACTGCTTTCCCAGGCCACAGCAGAGAGCGGGACCTGAACTTGCATCCATATGGGATGCCAGCACTGCAGGCAGCAGCTTTAGTGTCTGACCTCACACTGACAGCTACTCCCACATCCTCTTGGAACATGTTTTCCTGGCTCTTATCTTAGACCCATCTTAGATCCATTTACTTTCCCTTTTATTGAAAACAGGCCTTTTTTTAAAAAAAAAAAAAGATTTATTTATTTATTTGAAAGAGTTACACAGAGAGAGGACAGGCAGAGAGAGAGAGAGAGAGGTTTTCCATCTGATGGTTCATTTCCCAATTGGCTGCAACGTCGCAGCTGCGCCTATCCAGAGCCAGGAGCCAGGAGCCAGGAGCCAGGAGCTTCTTCCAGGTCTCCCACATGCGTGCAGGGGCCCATGGACTTGGGCCATCTTCTACTGCTTTCCCAGGCCACAGCAGAGAGCTGGATCGGAAGTGGAGCAGCCGGGATTCGAACCGGTGCCTGTATGGGATGCTGGCCCTTCAGGCCAGGGCGTTAACCCACTGTGCCACAGCACCGGCCCTGAAAACAGGGTTCTTAAACTATATCCTGTTGGGTCCTTTGTCTTCATTAAACTGTCCGGATTCTTGCAGTTTTATAATTACACTATAACTGCATTTAAACCTACCACATTACTGTTTGATTCTATCTTTCTCATCAGCTTTTGTTTCTTTGTTCCATATTCCTTGATTTCTTTCAGACAAATCAGTCGTTTTCATCAAAAAATACTCCTCTTATATTTTATATAATATCTTTTTATTATTCTTTGAGTAGTTGTCCCAGAGAGTACAATATACATCTTTGAATGATAATATTTAAATTAGTTCATGGTATATTTGCCTAAAAAGACAAGGAACTCCCAACAGTTCAGTCCATTTTTACCACGATATTCCAATATGAAAGGCTGTTTCTGCTCACGCTGTGTTACAGCTGTTGTGTTGCAGTGGATTCTTTTCTGGGAGGAGGAGCGTGGTGGGGGCAAGAGGCGTGGAGTCACCACACAGACGCCGGGAGTCGGGTGAGAGCTGGCCTGAGGCAAGCAGCCTGCAGACTCTTTACTTCAGTTACTACAGCTGTTTATATAGCCAAGGCAGCCAATCCGGTCAAGGGGCGATCTATGCCCTAACCAATCACAGCCTGTTGCCAGGCAGTATCCAAAGCCATCCAATCACAGCCTCTTGCCATGCAGACTTCGCTGTCATGTGGTTTCTGTAACCATCCAATCACAGCCTGTTGCCAGGCAGTTTCTGTTGCCAGTGGCCATCTTGGCATGGCCTTCTCATTCCACCACATTTCCCCCTTTTGATTTATTTTTGAGCAACAGGAGGCATGATTCTTGGCCATACCATTGTTGACCCTGTTTCCATGTGGTCTCCATACACGCTGTGCCTGTCTTAGATTGTCCCCCGGGGATCTTACCCGTCTTTGACTAACCAGCGCTCAAAACAGGAGACCACAGGAGTGCTTGCTCAGATGGGGGTAGGAATGAGGAACAATGGTTATCAGGAATGGCGTGACCGCACGCAGGCTGTGGGCCATCTGAGTGGCTGACCAGAGCTAGTGGGATATAAAGCAGTAGCTGATGTGGCTATGGGCAGATCTCAGGGTAGGACGATAGGGCAGGTGCATCCGCTAACAAGACAGACACCCAGTCTTGTTCAGCTGGTTCTGGTTGGCTGTCAGTTGCAGGCTTGATGTTTCTGGCTGGTACCCAAATGGGCTGTCCCGCATTCTCTGCAAAGACACAAGCATATCCTTGGCCCTTGGTTAGCAGGAGCCTTGTTACAGGCGTTGGAATCCAGGGCCTGAATTCTGCGTCCGCTCCTACATTTATGGCAAACACGCGGGTGGGATGGGGTCTAGGGGCTGCCCTGAGAGCCTGGGGTGCCTGGGGACGGCCACAAATGTGGGGATCCTCACTGGGTGCGGATGGGATGACCTCGCATGGGTTATTGTCTCCAGGTCCTCTAAGTTCATCCCATGGGTATGTGGCTGACTAGGCATTGCTACATTGTTTGCTACCTTCTTTGCTACGTTGTTTGCTACACTGTTTGCTACATTGTCATTTTCACCTTTAGTGTTCTCTCTCCCTAAGTCATCATCAGCGTGGCGTGACAGGCTCTGATCACTCACAGAGTCACTATGTTTGGTGATCTGTGTGTGCTTCTGAGAGGGGGTTATCTTTCCCATGTCTGAGTGTTTAAGAGCGGCACACCACGCCAACTCTAGCCAAAGGAAAGACACCCACAGCACTGCTGCCATAACAAAGCAAATCCCTAGCACCTGAGCGGCTGATGGCATTCTGCAGGAGTTCCCTCCGTTAGAAGAACAGACAGTGGTGTGTCAGGTCGTACGTATGCCCTGTGCTTAGTGGAGGACTTCCTTGACTCGTTAGATCAAGGCCGTATGCCCACACGGTGTCTCTGGAGCGTCCCCTCTCAGTGAAGGAAGATGACTTGGTTCCGAATTCTGGGATGATCAGTCCCTTATGTGAATTCGCCGGGTGAACCGAAAGTAAAAGGAGGAGCCGAGAAGTGGCGTACACCTCAGGGCGGTGTGTGCCTAACCTGGGGTCACTTAGACCGAGGACAAGGACAAGGAAAGGGGCGTAGGAGGGGGTTCTGTGCTCACCCTCACAGAACCGAACAGCACACAAAACACCGAGGGGCCTTCTTGCTGAAATCAAGAGGGGACCTCACCGAGTCTGACACACTGTCTCTCTCTCAGTCACGTTGGGTGCCAGATGTTGAAGTTGATTTGTTCTGAGAGTTGGAGCGTGCTGGGGGGCAAGAGGCGTGGAGTCACCACACAGACCCCAGGAGTTGGGTGAAAGCTGGCCCGAGGCAAGCAGCCCACAGACTCATTTATTTCAGTTGCTACAGCAGCCTATATAGCCAAGACCAGCCAATCCAGTCAAGGGGCAGTCTATGCCCTAACCAATCACAGTCTATGCCCTAACCAATCACAGCCTGTTGCCAGGCAGTTTTTGTTGTTGTTGTTGTTTTTGGTTTTTGTTTGTTTGTTTGTTTTTGTTTTTGTTTTGTTTGTTTGTTTTTTTACAGGCAGAATGGACAGTGAGAGAGAGGGAGACAGAGAGAAAGATCTTCCTTTGCCGTTGGTTCATCCTCCAATGGCCACCGCCGGTGCACTGCGCTGATCCGAAGGCAGGAGCCAGGTGCTTCTCTTTGGTCTCCCATGGGGTGCAGGGCCCAAGCATTTGGCCACCCTCCACTGCACTCCCTGGCCACAGCAGAGAGCTGGCCTGGAAGAGGGGCAACCGGGACAGAATCCGGTGCCCCGACCGGGACTAGAACCCGATGTGCCAGTGCCGCAAGGCAGAGGATTAGCCTGTTGAGCCATGGCGCCAGCTGCCAGGCAGTTCCTGAAGCCATCCAACCACAGCCTGTTGCTAGGCAGTTTCTGTTGCCAGTGGCCATCTTGGCATGGCCTTCTCATTCCACCACACTATTGCTTATTGGTGTTTGTTGAACCTGGTACTTTTCATTGTGTCCCGAGGATCCCTGCCTACTGCGAGGGTCATTTGGGCTTTATTTGTTCTTTCAGTTTGAAGGATTTCTGTTACTTACTGGTAGTAATATTCCATGCCAGGACATTTACCATATTTTCTCAAAAAAAAAAAAAAAAAAAGTACTTGTAAGGTAGAGCAAGGGGGTGGGATCTTCCACCTGTAAACTCACTCTCCAAATTCTCAAATTGCTGGGGCTAGGCCATCCTGTGGGGCTTTTCAAATGGGGAGACAGGACGTGGGAGTGTCCATTCTAAGAGGCACCACTGGATAGCTCTGCACTCCCACTTTTATTTAGGGGGTAACAGCAAGTCTGCAAGCCAGCAGGCATGTAGTCAAGGTTATACACCAACTTAAGGACATGGGGAAAGGAATTCGGTCTGGTGGCCTAAGGTAGGGACTAGAGCTGTGTTGTAAATCTTCAAAGACAGGTCCATTCAGATGCTCCTGCAATTTACAAATTGCGGACAGCACCCTGGGTGCCAGTTCATGTGCATCAGCCCCCTGCTGCTCCGGCTGCCACATTCCTTTGGGGGCCTGTGTGCCCATCCCAGGCCTGTTTGGATGTGAGAGAAACTGCAGCTGTGCCTCGAATTTCAGGGGTTCCCCCCTGAGAAGCAGGTGTGCAGCGTTCTCCACACCATCCCAATCTGCCACGTGGGCAGCAGGGGTCCCTCACCTGCGACTTTCTGGGTTGAACATTGGCTGGAAGCTGGAACCAGAAGCGGAGTGGGGACTGCACCGCAGACACGCCAAGATGAGGGGCAGACGTTCCAAGAGGCAGCTTAGTCCTACCGTGCCACGGCACCTGCCCCTTTGCAATAAGTTCTTTAAAGATTCATTTATGTATTTGAAAGTCAGAGTTGGGGCTGGCACTGTGGCGCAGCAGGTTAACGCCTTGGCCTGAAGCACCAGCATCCCATATGGGCGCCAGTTCGAGTCCCAGCTGTTCCTCTTCCAATCCGGCTCTCTGCTATGGTCTGAGAAAGCAGTAGAAGATGGCCCAAGTCCTTGGGCCCCTGCACCCACATGGGAGACCTGGAAGAAGCTCCTGGCTCCTGGTGCTGGATCGGTGTAGCTGCAGCCATTGAGGCCAATTGAGGAATGAACCAGTGGATGGAAGACCTCTCTCTCTCTTTCTCTGCCTCTCCTCTCTCTGTGTAACTCTGACTTTCAAATACATAAATAAATCTTAAAAAAAAAAAAGAAAGTCAGAGTTACAGAGAGTGGGAGAGAGAGAGAGAGAAGAGAGAGGGAGGTTGGTCTTTCATCTGCTGGTTCACTCCTCTAGTGACCACAACAGCTGGGGTGGAGCCAGGAGCCAGGAGCTTCCTCCGGGTCTCCCACGTGGGTGCAGGGGCCCAAGGACTTGGGCCATCTTCTACTGCTTTCCCAGGCCATCACAGGGAGCTGGATCAGAAGTGGAACAGCCGGGACACGAACTGGCTTTGCCCTCTATGCCACAGTTCCAGTCCCTGCAATAATTTTTAATGATGTCTTTTGAAGAGTGAAAAGCTCCAGTTTTGATTTTTTCGTTTGTGTGTATGATTTTTTTATGTTCTCTTAAGGAGAATTTTGCTGACAAAAGATCTTCAATGTTTTCTTCTATTATTTTCTATAAATACTATTAACCAATTTTTATGGATACTTGCAGAAGATACCACCCAATGGCAGCAAACACGCTTTTTTCCAAATTGAACATTTGCCACGGTGAACAGTGTCCTCTGCCGTGGACACACAACACACGCTCCCGGCAGTGAGGACGTGGCTGGGAGAAAGAACTAAATTGGGCCGGAGAAGTCGGGAGACCACGGAGTAACGGCACACTCTGGCTGGCTCCTGGTCAGCAAAGATGCCTCACACCAAGTTAACGGATTTTGGAGCAAAGTACAAAGAACGCACAACACGTGAGAACCTGCAGGATGCGGCCAACCCAGCGCTTAGAGGGGACCTGGGTGAAACACACCAGAAAGTAGGACGCAACCAAGATCAGAAATACCAGAGTATATTTGTGTCCACATACTGAGCCATTCATACTAAAACTGAAACATCTCTGTAGACAATAATCAACATTTAGATTCTGAACTTTGAAAATGCTAGTTGCAATCATGCTGAACAAATGATGTAAGCAAAACAGATGCCGATCTCCACGCCAAAAACCACACAATGGGAAGAAATGAGAAGAAAAGGTGCAAATGCACGGAGCTGCGCACGGCCCCGTGGCGGGAGAGCTGGCTGCAGGGCGCGTGGGTCAGCGCCGGCCCAGTCCCACCCCAGCAAGCCTGCCTTGTGCGCACCAACGAACCGAATCTCCCCACGGCGTTGGGGCAAAGCGGCCGCAGTGTCCCCAGAACTCCGGGAGGAGACACAGAGAAGAGCTGAAGTGATCTGGCCTCCGGGTCCAGGCTCGCAATGCAGCCTGGGTGACGACAGAGGGTGGCAGTGGTGCTGTGAGAAAGAAACCGACAGAGCGGCGTGGGGAACCAGACGCAGGCTCCCCCTCCACAGATGAACCCAGCAGAGGTGCGGTCCGTGGGGGAGAGAACCTCCCCATCACTGCGGCTGGGACAATCCGATGATCCTATGACAAGACACAGGGACCCGCGCCAGCCTGCACCTTGCGCCGTGTACGAACTTGGATTCATACAGGGCCCCGCGCCTCCATGTAAAACGCAAGAGCATCAAGCGTCCGGGAGAAAGCCCACGGCCGCTGGGTAACTGCCGTCGTGGCAGTGAGTTTCTCGCTACACACCCAGGGCACGTTCCAGAGAAGAAAAATCTGCTAATCTTGACTTTAATAGAATCAAAACTGCTTGCTTTGCAAAAGACACTGTACATATAATGAAAAGACAAACCACAGAGTTGGAGAAACTATTTGCAAATTACATGTCTGATAAAGCTTCCACCCCAAATTCCCCTTTCCCCCTTCGTTTCTCTCTCTCTCCCAACAGGCACTGCTAAAGTTAAAATTTAAAGAAAAAAAAATGTGAGGCCAGCATTGTGGCACAGCGGGTAAAGCCACAGCCTGCGATGCCGGCATCCCCTATGGGCGCTGGCTGGTTCCAGTCCCGGCTGCTCCACTTCCAGTCCAGCTCCCTGCTATGGCCTGGGAAAGCAGTGGAAGACGGCCCAAGTGCTTGGGCCCCTGCACCCACATGGGAGACCCGGAAGAAGCTCCTGGCTCCTGGCTTCAGCCTGACTCAATGCTGTCCATTGTGGCCATTTGGGGAAAGAACCAGGGGGTGGAAGACCTCTCTGTGTGTGTCTCCTACCATCCCTGTAACTCTGACTTTCACAATACATAGATCAACCTTAAAAGAAAGAGAGGGAGGGAGGGAGGGAAGACTACCTCCACACCAGGAATGGCGGTGCACACACACGGCACGCTGACCCCGCTGTGTCAGACTGGAAGCAGGCACATCGCCCTAGAGCACGAGCCCATGGGCATCGGCGGTGCAGCGCAGGCGCCCTGCTCAGCGAGTCACGCGGGGACGCGGGTCAGATCCCAGCTGCCTGCTCCTCGCATTCCCCAAAGGCTGCAGGTGGCATTGTTCCCCTCTGAGGCCACCTGGAGCTTGGGGCCCCGAGGGTCTGGGAAGGGTGACTGTGCGGGGTGCGCGTGGGGAAGGCTAGCCCGACACCGCGACCCTGCACGGCGCTGGGTGTGGATCTATGATCTATGCACTGGTCAGATGCCAAGAGCCATAAAGAGGCCAAAGAACAACATTTATGCAAAATGTAATTTAAAGCAAAATCAACGGAATGTAGACCGTGACAAATGGATCTAACTCTATTACCAATGATGACAGAGTTCAAAAATTTGGCTCCAGTATCAGAGGAAGCCTGGGGAGAGTTTGGCGGCCCCCGGCCAGGAGGGCGGGCTGCAGGGCCTTCGGGCCAGCCGCTGGGTGGTGCCAGGGGCCCGTGAAGCAGTGCTGCCGTGCCGTTGATAGGAGAGAGCCCACGGCAGCGTGGTGGGCTGGCCTGGCTCTGTTGATAGGAGAGAGCCCACGGCAGCGTGGTGGGCTGGCCTGGCTCTGTTGATAGGAGAGAGCCCACGGCAGCGTGGTGGGCTGGCCTGGCTCTGTTGATAGGAGAGAGCCCACGGCAGCGTGGTGGGCTGGCCTGGCTCTGTTGATAGGAGAGAGCCCACAGCAGCACGTGGGCCGGCCTGGCTCCTCCTCCGACCCGGCGAGCGCCGGCCACGCCACTCCGACGCTGGCACAGGAGCCGAGGTCTCAGAGTTCCGTTTCGTGTCCGTGTGGTTGCGCTGCCTTCGGAGTTCCGCCTGTGGCCCGGGCGTGGGTTTCTCTCCGAGCTGATTTTTCGTAGAATTGATTGGACATTTCACAGACCCGCAGCCTGTACAGGAGAGGACGAGAACTTCACAACAAACCTAATGATGCTGGTCCTCCATGTAGAAAGCAGTCGATGCTCCCGTTCTGCTGGGCTTGGCGTTGAGGAGGTGGAGGACGTCCACCTGTCACTCACGCAGACACCTGAACGCCCAGGGCCCAGATGACCCGGGGCCGTCCCGCCTGGTCTCCTCCGTGGGTGGTGCTCACTCCCATCGCCGGGGTCCACACTGGCAGCCGTGACCTCACCGTATGCAGCCGTCAGGTAGACTCTCCCTGCTGCGGAGGTATTGAAGCCCCGGTCTTCAACCCGGCCTCGCTTCAGGCAGACCAAACCCCGGTGTGCTGCCGTCGGTCTCACGGCCAATAGAAAAGAAAAGAAATGGCCTCAGACCGTGTGAGAGGACCGCGTCCGCTGCTTCCCGCAGCATCAGATTCCGGGTGGCGGCTGCAGCCGCTCTCCCCTGCGGACTGCCACAGCGGCCCTGCCGCAGACAAGCAGAGGGATGTTCCGGGCAGGACGTCTGTCGCCCAGACGGGGACGGCCCAGGAGCCGGCGGCTCACGCGCAGACCACTCAGGAACGGAGATTTCCGCCCGCGACTCGCGAAGCCTCAGCCTGGCACCGCCTCCACGGCCTGGCGCTCGCCCTCAGTGCTGTTGTCCCCTGCTGTCCTGGGCGCTCGCTTTGCGTGTCGCATGCTCAGGGCTCCGTGCTGCTAACGCCCACTCGTCACGGCTCAGCCGCTGCCTGCCGCGCGAGTGTGTGTGGATCCCCAGACGCCCCCCGCAGCGCCCGGGGCCTGAGGGTTCCCGGGTTCTCACAGTGGGCACCGGGTGTGCACCAGGCGTCCCTGCGTCTCCTCCTCTTCCCCCCTTGTCAGCTCCTTCCGGGCCCCTGTGGGAGGGAGGGGTGTTTTGTTTTGTTTTGTTTTTTAATTTTTTGACAGGCAGAGTGGACAGTGAGAGAGAGAGACAGAGAGAAAGGTCTTCCTTTGCCGTTGGTTCACCCTCCAATGGCCGCTGTGGCAGGCGCACCGCGCTGATCCAAAGCCAGGAGCCAGGTGCTTCTCCTGGTCTCCATGGGGTGCAGGGCCCAAGGACCTGGGCCATCCTCCACTGCACTCCCGGGCTACAGCAGAGAGCTGGCCTGGAAGAGGGGCAACCAGGACAGAATCCGGCGCCCCGACCGGGACTAGAACCCGGGGCGCCGGCACCGCAGGCGGAGGATTAGCCTAGTGAGCCACGGCACCGGCAAGGGAGGGAGTTTTAGACGTGAGGCTCTGAAGGCCTCAGGAAGCCACAGCGCTCGGGACTCGTGATTCGTCTTCCCTATTGGGTCTCATATCATGCACGTGCCAGGGCTCTTCTCCATCTGGGACTTTTTCCCAGACAGAAGCACGGTGGTCGTGGGGGGGGGGGGTGATGGTGGTGGTGATGGTTTGAAGAGCTTTACAGCTTCCCTAAGGTCACAGCACACTTTAGAGCCAGAATGCTACCTTCTGGAGTTTATAAAAACACAGGCGATTAACTCACACTCGTGTGAACCCACCCCGAGGCAGCACATTGGCCAGGCCGCATTCCCGGAGTTCACTCCAGAATCCCAGGACGTGGGAAGCACAGGCTCTCCTCGACTTTCAAAACTGAACCTGCAATGGCTTTATTGAGAGGTAAGTCAGGACCCACACATGTCCACACTTTTTCGTACAGCCTCAGTGTCAGGCAACCACAACATAATTTTAGAACATTTTTATTCCAGAAGAAATCCCATTCTCATGACAAATCACGGCTGCCCGCCCACCCCCGCCAGTCCTCGGGAGTGGCCGTGCGAAGCTGTGACTCACCCCAGCCTCGGCAGCTTCCGTGGAAGCTGCGAGTCCCAGCTCCCGGGAGCTGGGGCCTGGGGCTCTAGCCACATGGCACAAGCTGAGAGGTATTTGAAAGTCAGCCGTGTGGCTTTTCCCTACCTTGATAAAAAGCAGTTAAAAAAAATCAGTAGGAACTTGGTCGCCCTAGAAAGGCCAGGCACAAGGTGCAGATGGGCGCCTCCCCTTCACAGGTTCTTGTTCCTAAAATGTCTGTATGTGAGAGGCAGAGACAGACGGGCCAGCGCCCCTGTCCACTCCTTCACACCCAGTCGCCCATGGCAGCCCCGGGGTGGGGCTGGAGCTGGGCGGGGAGCCAGGACCCCCCTGGGTCTCCCCCGGGGGTTCCGTCCACAGGCAGGAAGCTGCATCTGGGATCAGGCCGGGCATCGGCCCAGGCACTCGGCGTGGGACTCCGGCCTCTCTACCTGCATCTCACCTGCCAGGCCCATCTGGAAGGGGACGCTGGGCTCCCAGCGCTGGGTTCGCATGAACACCTGCCGCGTGCCGCTGTTGGCTGACGGCCGGGTAATCGGCTCACAGCCGTGAGACGGCAGAGCCCGAGCAGCTCCCACTCCACCTTGGTTACGAGAATAATCCACACGAGTGTTCCAAACCGACTTCGAATGGGGACTCGGGGGCACTAGTGCTGCAGATTAAGAGACGGAGGTGTGGACTGACTCCTGCAGATGGCCACGTGTTGGTGGGACACTCGCCATTCCAGGGGCGCCCGCGGTGGGTACAGAACAGTCGTTGCGTATCCAGATGAAGCCCCCGTGCGCCCTGACAGGTGCAGCTTAAAGTGACTGCGGCCTGCGTAACTCACCCCTCTGCCCTCCCGAGAGCCAGACTCCCCTCCCCCGAGTGTACACCCTCGTCTCCTGTCATTGTGGGGGGCACAAGACCCCCGTGGCTCCCAACACCGCTGCCCCCTCCCTCCACCGCGCCCCCTCCCCTTCTCTTCTGATGAATTTCGGTTCTGGACAAGAGGGGGTGCTCTCCCCACCCGTGGAGTTGATCCAAACGTCCACCATTCTCGCTCGGATTCCCAGGAAGACACACACAGACATGCAAAGTGGCACACAGGCACAAGCAAGGACACGGGGCTGTCTCAGACGTCGCCCGCAGCTCGTGCACCAGGAGGAGGTGCACACGGTGCAGTGCAGAGCGCCGGCCAGGGTCAGGGCATAAAGTATACCAAAATAAGCCCAAGCATAAGTGAGGTAAATGCCAGAGAAGAATTCAATGTTTCAATATAATGAGAGTCAGACATGACGGAATACTATGCAGCTGTGAAAAAGAAATGAGCTCCTGTCATAGGCAAGAAAATGGACGCAACTGGAGACTGTTACGCGTAGTGAACTAAGTCAGACCCAAAAAGACGATTACCGCATGCTCTCTCTGATCTGTGGAGCCAATACGCAGAGTACAAACCCTTCATGTAGATGAGTGAGACCGACATCGGGACCCGATGGCTGCTGTTCCCCGTGTCTGTGCCCCTGTGCAACAGCGCCCCCCCCGACTTTTCCTCCTGGAGCAGAGCCCTGAGCCTGCGACTGTAAACACTAAACATCCTTGAAAAAAGGAGAGGGGAGGGAGGGGAGAATTGTTGTTGTAGTCTGGGAATCTATGGAATTCATGCAATCCGTTTTCTATACAATAATAAATGAAAAGTAATTAAAATATTAAAGGAATAAAGAAAAAGTAAGTTAAAATAGGCAGAGTGGAAAAGGCCCAAGAGCAGAGGACTAATCGAACTGTCACCCGTAAATCTTTCAGATTCTGTTCTGAATAAGAAGAGCGCCACTGTGGGCGCTGCTCTGCGTGCAGATCGTGTGTCACCACGTCCACATGTGCCACCACGTGTGTGCCTGGACGTCGAGTGTCGCAGGGAAGTTCTTCAATGCAAGTATGTGAGCTTTCAAACTCTGCAGAAGAATAAGTTATTGGCCGGCGCTGCGGCTCACTAGGCTAATCCTCCACCTGCGGCGCCGGCACACCAGGTTCTAGTCCTGGTTGGGGCGCCGGATTCTGTCCCGGTTGCTCCTCTTCCAGGCCAGCTCTCTGCTGTGGCCCGGGAGTGCAGTGGAGGATGGCCCAGGTGCTTGGGCCCTGCACCCGCATGGGAGACCAGGAGAAGCACCTGGCTCCTGCCATCGGATCAGTGCGGTGCGCCGGCCACAGCGGCCATTGTGGGGTGAACCAACGGCAAAAAGGAAGACCTTTCTCTCTCTCTCTCACTGTCCACTCTGCCTGTCAAAAAAAAAAAAAAGAATAAGTTATTTTATAAATTAGAAATGATGACTGAGTCATTTTATTTTTAAAGATTTATTTATTTATTTAATTGAAAGCATGAGAGAGAGAGAGACAGAGAGAGAGAGAGAGAGATCTTCCATCTGCTGGTTCCCTCCTCAAATGGCAGCAATAACCAGAGCTGTGCCGATCTGAAGCCACGAGCCAGGAGCTTCTTCCAGGTCTCCCATGCGGGTGCAGGGGCCCAGGCACTTGGCCATCTTCCACTGCTTTCCCAGGCCACAGCAGGGAGCTGGATCAGAAGTGGAGCAGCCGGGACTTGAACCGGTGCTCATGTGGGATGCTGGTGTCACAGGTGGCAGCTTCACCCACTATGTCACAGCGCCAGCCCCCGATGAGTCATCTGAAATAAATCAAACTTACCAAAGGCCTGGCACTGCATCTCCTGCCCCCAGCGAGTTAGTGACCGGCAGCCAGCAGGGGCGTGGGCGCAGGTGCGGCTAAGCTAACGCACTTGGGCTGCGGCTCGGCCTCCACACCCGATGCCACAATCATGGTGGGGATGAAATTCTTGAAGCCCCCATCGCGGAAAGGGGAGCGAGTGTAGTGCTACACGGCGAGCCAAGCGGCGCTGTGGGTATGTTCCCCGCGCTCAGATCACATTCCCGGGAGGACCAAGGGGAGACATGGCACTGGGTCCTCCTAGCAGTGCCCCCAGCAGCTACATCCCCAGGAGTGACACGCCCTCACGCCTATCAGCAGTTACGCCCCCAGGAGTGACACGCCCTCACACCTATCAGCAGTTACCTCCCCAGGAGTGACACGCCCTCACACCTATCAGCAGTTATGTCCCCAGGAGTGACACGCCCTCACACCTATCAGCAGTTACGTCCCCAGGAGTGACACGCCCTCACGCCTATCAAGTGAACTTGTAAAATTTCAGATGGAAAATTCTGATTAGATTCCCCATGTGGTTCCTCTCCATAATCTGCGTCTCTACTCTCTCTCTCTTTGTTGTTGTTGTTACAGGCAGAGTGGACAGTGAGAGAGAGAGAGACAGAGAGAAAGGTCTTCCTTTGACGTTGGTTCACCCCCCCCAAGTGGCCGCTACGGCCAGTGCCTTGTGGCTGGCGCGCTGTGCCAATCCGAAGCCAGGAGCCAGGTGCTTCCTCCTGGTCTCCCATGTGGGTGCAGGGCCCGAGCACTTGGGCCATCCTCCACTGCACTCCCGGGCCACAGCAGAGAGCTGGACTGAAGAGGAGCAACCAGGACAGAATCCAGTGCCCCGACCGGGACTAGAACCCGGGGTGCCAGCGCCGCAGGTGGAGGATTAGCCTAGTGAGCCATGGCGCTGGCCTGCCTCTCTACTTTCACGCCATGTCTACTCATTTTTCTGTTCTCCCTATAAATCCTTGGATACATTTGTAAGTTATTTTCGGAGTCCTGTCTACCAGGGCCGGCGCTGTGGCCCAGTGGGTTAAGCTGTTGCCTACGGCGCCCGCATCTCACATGAACACTGTAAGTCCCGGCTGCTCCACTTCCCATCCAGCTCCCTGATGTGGCCTGGGAAAGCAGCACAGATGGCCAAGTGCGTGGGCCCCTGCACCCACGTGGGGGACCTGGAGGAAGCTCCTGGCTCCTGGCTTCAGCCTGGCCCAGCCCTGGCCGTTGCAGCCATCTGGGGAGTGAACCAGCGGGCGGAAGAGCTCCCCCTGTCTCTCCGTCTGTCTGTAACTCTGCCTTTCAAAGGAATGGATCATTTTTTTTTTTTTTTTTTTGACAGGCAGAGTGGACAGTGAGAGAGAGAGAGACAGAGAGAAAGGTCTTCCTTTGCCGTTGGTTCACCCTCCAATGGCCGCCACGGCTGGCGCGCTGTGGCCGGCGCACCGTGCTGATCTGAAGCCAGGAGCCAGGTGCTTCTCCTGGTCTCCCATGGGGTGCAGGGCCCAAGGACTTGGGCCATCCTCCACTGCACTCCCTGGCCACAGCAGAGAGCTGGCCTGGAAGAGGGGCAACCGGGACAGAATCCGGCGCCCTGACCGGGACTACAACCTGGTGTGCCGGCGCCGCAAGGCGGAGGATTAGCCTAGTGAGCCGCGGGGCCGCCCGGATCAGTCTTTGAAAAGCCCTATGTGGCCATCCCGCTGTGAAATTAGGAGACTATGTTGTTCCCTTCACTTTGTTTCTCGGCTCCTTGCCCTGTGCCCTGCTCCCCTGTTTGCATATGGAAGGACGTTGGGACAGGAAGAATGCTCATGTCCTATTTTTGTGGTTTTTCTTCTTTCCAGAAAATGTGAGCTCTCTGCTGTGTCTGCTGAGGAAAGCAGGGAGGGGCTCCCTCTGCTCTCCCCGAAGCCACGGGGACAACACGGCTGCTGCCCCGGGCAGGCGCTCAGCGGTGTGAACAGGAGCCCAGCCACAGCCCGGGACGCAGAGCCTCCGTGCACCTGCGTTGACCCGGCAGGTGCTGGGGTCACAGCGCCAGGCCCCAACCCCAGGCGCCGCGGGAAGGCACCCTCGAACTCCGCGGCCGAGCCCTCCTGCGCTGCCTCTTCCTCTCCTCCCCCTGCGAAGCTGGGTCGTTCCAGGGAGAACTTTCAACATCAACACACTTTGTTTCACTTGGTGACCACCCAGACTCCATCACGCCGCGCGTCCACACTGCTGAGAGTTTGGCTGAACTCTGCTTGGCCTTGGACAGCCAGAGAGGCTCCTCGTGACTGGGGGCCTGGGTTCCGTCCCCACACAGCTGCCATGGCCCTCAGGTCCTCATGAGGGGCTCCTGGGCCCTAACTCGGCTAAGCAGCGCCTTCGTGTGCGCACCAGTCACAAATCTCCCCCGGATAAGGTTTCCCCGATGCCCTCGGCAAGCACAACAGTGAATACCATTCGACAGCCTCCGTGAGCCACGCGAGGACACAGCCTGGCCCTGAAGGCTGCACGGGAGAGCACTGACCCCACAGTGCTGCTGAACACCATGTCGTGCGGGGCAGGGGGTCATGCACCTGCCCTGCAGCACGGTGCCGGCGACACCACGGGCTGCGTGGGTGCCGTTGGAACAGACGGGGGCGAGGATGTGGTGGTGTCCAGGGCGCTGTGCTGACCGCTCCCTCACGCGTGGGCTGAGCGGCTTCCCTCCACCCCGAGGGCGTGCCGGCGTTCCCCACCCCTCCCTGTCTTGGGTGTCTTGGCGTCTTGTCTCCAGACGCGGTGGCTGACAGAACGGAGCAGTCAGGTGCAAACCCAGCTGCGTCCTCACAGAACGGAAACTGCTTCTGTCCAGCTCTGTCTCAGCCTTCAAGACCCCAACTCGACATAAAGCAGCCAGTGTGCGGGGGGGGGGGGTGTTCCGGGACACGAAAGCAGTAATTTGGCTACAAGCAGCACTTCCTTGCGTGGTCAGGCCGTGTCTGTAGGAAGGATGCTTGGTTCTTTCTGCATCGTAGGCTTTCGTCAGATACTTGTCGAAATGGGGTTTTTCCGCACATGTGTACCTGGCGCAAGTGAGCCCTTTCTCTCCGAAACGTCCCTGGAAATGTCTGCTGAGCTTCCGCTCGGCTTCAGCATCGAGGAGCGCGTTAGTGCTGCAGGGATGAACCTTGTGTGGTTTAGAAGCTGCAGTGGGTGAGGGGCTGCGAGGTTCCCGGGTGAGTGAGGGGCTGTGAGGTCCCCGGGTAGACAAGGGGCTGTG
This sequence comes from Oryctolagus cuniculus, assembly GCF_964237555.1. Lineage (NCBI taxonomy): Eukaryota > Metazoa > Chordata > Mammalia > Lagomorpha > Leporidae > Oryctolagus > Oryctolagus cuniculus. The sequence continues at coordinate 1,116,865 of NC_091436.1, read as the reverse complement.
AGGTTCCCGGGTGAGTGAGGGGCTGCGAGGTCCCCAGGTAGACAAGGGGCTGCGAGGTCCCCGGATGGACAAGGGGCTGCGAGGTTCCCGGATGGACAAGGGGCTGCGAGGTTCCTGGATGGACAAGGGGCTGCGAGGTCCCCGGGTGGGCAGGGGCTGCAAGGTTCCCGGGTGGGCAAGGGACTGCGAGGTTCCCGGGTGGGCAGGGGCTGTGAAGTTACCAGGTGGACAAGGGGCTGCGAGGTCCCCGGGTGGGCAGGGACTGTGAGGTCCCCGGGTGGACAAGGGGCTGCAAGGTTCCCGGGTGAGTGAGGGGCTGCGAGGTCCCCGGGTAGACAAGGGGCTGCAAGGTTCCCGGGTGGACAAGGGGCTGCGAGGTCCCCGGATGGACAAGGGGCTGCGAGGTTCCCGGATGGACAAGGGACTGCGAGGTTCCCGGGTGGGCAGGGGCTGCGAGGTTCCCGGATGGACAAGGGGCTGCGAGGTTTCCGGATGGACAAGGGGCTGCAAGGTTCCCGGGTGGGCAAGGGCTGCGAGGTCCCGGGTGGTCGAGGTGCTGTGAGGTTCCCGGGTGGACAAGGGGCTGCGAGGTTCCCGGGTGGGCAGGGGCTGTGAAGTTACCAGGTGGACAAGGGGCTGCGAGGTTCCTGGGTGGGCAGGGACTGCGAGGTTCCCGGGTGGACAAGGGGCTGCGAGGTCCCCAGGTGGGCAGGGGCTGTGATGTCCCCGGGTGGGCAGGGGCTGCGAAGTTCTGGGTGGTCGAGGGGCTGCGAGGTCCCCGGGTGGGCAAGGGGCTGTGAGGTCCCCGGGTGGGCAGGGGGCTGTAAAGTTACCGGGTGGGCAAGGGGCTGCGAGGTCCCCAGGTGGGCAAGGGCTGCGAGGTCCCGGGTGGTCGAGGTGCTGTGAGGTTCCCGGGTGGACAAGGGGCTGCGAGGTTCCCGGGTGGACAAGTCCATAGAGCAGAGCTTGCAGCCGGGGATGCTGGTGGCGGTGCATCTGCCTAAAAGGCCGGGACGGAGGAGCACGGGGATGGACTCTCTCTCCTCTCCTCGGTGTGTGTGTGGATGCCAAGCGGCACAGCAAGACGTGGGCAGACGCTTGCAAACCATCAAGGTTTTCAAAATCAGCTTAAAGCTCTCGCTTTCTACACACACACACATCTAAAATAAATGGAGGGGCCGGCGCTGTGGCGTAGCAGGTAAAGTTGCCTCCTGCAGTGCCAGCATCCCATATGGGCGCCGGTTCAAGTCCTGGCTGCTCCACTTCTGGTCCAGCTCTCTGCTGTGGCCTGGGAAAGCAGTGGAGGATGGCCGAAATCCGAGCCCCTGCACCCATGTGGGAGACCCGGGAGATCCTGGCTCCTGGCTTCAGATCGGCACAGCTCCAGCCATTGCAGCCATCTGAGGAGTGAACCAGCGGATGGAAGAGCTCCCTCCCTCTCTCTCTCTCTCTGCCTCTCCTCTCTCTCTGTGTAACCCTGACTTTCAAATAAATATATATTTAAAAAATTAAAGTAAATGGCGACCACCCTTTTGTAGCTGCTTTATTAAAACTACTGATGTTAGAAAACTTATCAGATGTTCTGTGCGGCAAATTCATCAACGTTCACGACCTTCAGCCCTGAGCAATGACTGCGCTTTAGACGGGAAACTTTTTGCAGAAGTTCCCTGGAAACTGACGAGCCGAAGACTGGCCTATTTTTAAAAAGTGGCTCTGAGAGTGGCTTTGGTTGCAGACAGAGGTCAAATCCACATCGCAGACGTTTCTTCCAAGTCTGAGAATGAACCCGGGAGCGTTATCTGCAGCGGGCTCTTTGCCGCCGAGTTCTGTTTTGCTTTCTTGGCCCCTTTGGCTTGCTTTCTCTTTTTGGATTTCATTTTGCTTAGTTTTTTGATGTCATTTAACTCTCGTTTGGTTTTGCTCTTTAAGCATTGGGGTGGCCCACGGCTGCATCCCTGTCTCACATCAGGTCCTGCTGCCTCCTCTGTAGTTGCTGGTCGCACAAAGCCTCTCCTGCACAAATCCTGGGAGGGGAGCACGTGATGAGTTGCTCTGTCCGTGGGTTCCCTGGGAAATGCAGCGAACGCCGCACCCTGGAGATGAAGTACTCGAATGCATTTTCCCACGTCCTAGAAGGCAACGGGAGCGCTGGCTGGGTCTATTGAAGGAAAGGACAGAGTTTTGTCTAGAATTATCCATGGTCGGAGCATTCGGCTGGGTCTACAAGGCTTTCTCACGTTTTCTGGAGCTTGGATGAGATGAGGTAGTGGCTACAGTGCTCGGCATGAAATAAAATCAGAATTTCAAAGATTTAGGACAAAGGCATTGGGGAAGTTAAACGGCAAAGAACTCTACGCGTGGCTACAGCATGTATCCGCGTGGGAGACGAGTTGGGATTTCACTTCCAGGAGAAAAAGTTGCGTATTCGATGTCGATGCTGAAAGTTCTAGTTCGGGTGATCCGCCTGGCGAGGCTGCCATACGCACCACCCCCGCGTCTGCGGGAACGGGTGTGTGGGGACACGGGTTCTGGACACTGCATGGGGAGGAGGGCGCCGAATGTTCCAGACGGAGGACACAGGCTCTGAGCAGCAAACACTAACACACACGAGACCGGGGCAGTGAGCCCCGCGTGGCGATAAGCGCTGGCATCGGGGCCCAGGACTGGGTAGGGGAGGAGGAGCCGCTGCTCCACCTGAAGGTCAAGGGACCCGCAGGACAGAGGGACTGACGCAGCCTGACAGGTGAGCCTGACAGGCAGTGCAGCGCCCACAGAGCCACAGTTGGCCAGGCTGGGCTTGGCCTGGGGAGACACACAGGAGGCCGGTGAGGAGTCCGGGGCACTACCGTGACGCCAAATGCTCACAAGGGTGGAGGTGCAGATTCACCAAGAAGTAAGTGGAATGCAAACCCCGGGGCTTGGCGATTCAGGAGTAACTCGCATGTGCGGTAGGCGGGAGCGTGCATGCGTGTGGTCGGCTGGGTTGGAAAACTCAGGAGGCGCAGAGCCCTGGAAGGCCACACGGCCTCGGGGTGGAATCCCTAGATTTGATCTCAGAATGTCAGGCTGCAGAGCAGAAGGGGGCTGGGGAGCCTCCACGGTGGGAGCTGTTGCTGTGTGAGCTGCCAACCCCAGAAGTTCACACGGAGTCGCTCGCTCAGTCTCTGTCCACGGAGTTCTAGGATCACTGCCGTGTTCTGCACTGTGGGTCGTATCACTCACCTGACCTGACCTCGGGGGACGGGGGCAAGCATCGCACTGTGCAGCTGTGGCGACGCGGCCCAGGGAGGCCACAGGAGGTCACGGTGGAGCCCCGGGAACAGACTCCGCCAGGTCCCTGCTGGAACCACAGGAGCTGAGCTGCAACCCTGGCCCGGTCCTGCGTTCACCTCCACCTCCCGAAGACCCCGTGGGGACAGCAACCCAGCGGTGGAGGAGCTGGCGCTGGAATCAAAGGTTGACAGCACAGTGACAGCTGAACTCATTCCCCACCTGCATCAAGTGCGTGAGAGCTGAGTGAGGAGAGGCGGAGTTACCCAGGACAGCGCCGGGGGCGCCGCGCTGACCGCTGGGCTTCCAGTGCGTCTCACCCTCCTCTGAGGAGGCGCCGTCACCTCGCCGCCAAGGATCGCACAAGGTGGGCGGCACCGCGTGTTCTGTGTTTCCCACGGTCCCCGACTCACCTCAGCCGACGGGACACCTGCGTCAGACAGGGCACCCATCAGGCTGGCGTCCACTGCTCCACCCACTGGGCTTGGACGCTCCTCCCTGGGGGACGCAGGTCCACACTGTTCCCTCCGCTTTCTCACCAGCTTCTCTCTTGGTTCTCGCAGTAGAAATTTGGAGCGATTATTGCATAACCGGTCCTCACCCTCTGACCGGAGCAGGTAACGGCCGTGGGCCTGTGGATCTCGTCCGCTGGCAGCGCTCTGTAGACAGCCGCGGGCGTGGGCGGCGGGAGGCTCTGGAGGGGCCGGGAGCTGAGTGCTGGCCCGGCGCCTGCGGCAGTCTCTCTCACAAGAGGCTGCTTCCAAAAGTCCATGGAAAATGCGGGGATTTCCATTTTTGGTACCCGCATTTCACCTCCCCATCACCTCTGTGCGCACCCTCACAGGACGTCAGCGGGGAGCCTCTATGTGTGCTCCGTGTTCGGGGTTAAGTGGCACTGCAGGCCGTTTGTCACTTGGCTAAACAGCCCTGGAATCGGCAAAACTCCTGACAAATGTCTGGCCAGACTGCGCCCTGAGAGGTTCTGGAATATTCTGAGAGCCCACGACAGCATCAGCGAGGATCCGGCCTCTGTTAATGGTGGAAGGAGCTATAACATGCCTTCTCTGGATTTTTGCGTGTAAATGCATTTGCACATTTAATTTATTGAATCTATACATCTGCATGTGAAATATGTTTGTGCAAATAAATGTACTTGTGGTATATGCTGTAGTTCGAATGATGGTGTCCGTTCCACAGTGCATGTTGAAACGTAACTCGCAATGCGACAGGATTAAGAGGTGTGGCCTTGTGGAGATGAAGTCTCAGGGACAGATCAGCCCCGGTGGGAGAGCCCCGGGCGGGAGGAGAGCCCCAGGCCGGAGGAGATCTCCGGGCGGGAGGAGGAGAGCCCCGGGTGGGGGAGAGCCCTGGCCTTCCTGCCGCACAGGCTGGGCAGTCACAGGGGCCAAACCAGACACCAGGGCCGGGGGCATGACCCAGCCTGCAGAGCTGTAAGAAACCAGTCTGTTCTGTCAATCACACGGTCTCAGGAATTACGTGTAGCAGCAAAAATGCGGGGGGGGGGTGTGAGGGAGAAGGAGAGAGATGGAGAGAGAGAGGGAGAGAGATGGAGAGAGATGGAGAGAGAGAGGGAGAGAGAGAGATGGAGAGAGAGGGGGAGAGAGAGAGATGGAGAGAGAGGAGGAGAGAGAGAGAGGGAGAGAGATGGAGAGAGGGAGAGAGATGGAGAGAGAGATGGAGAGGAAGAGAGAGATGGAGAGAGAGAGAGGGAGAGAGAGAGAGATGGAGAGAGAGGGAGAGAGATAGAGAGAGAGATGGAGAGGAAGAGAGAGATGGAGAGAGAGAGAGAGAGATGGAGAGAGAGATGGAGAGAGAGATGGAGAGAGAGGGGAGAGAGGGAGAGAGAGAGATGGAGAGGGAGAGAGAGATGGAGAGAGAGATGGAGAGGGGGGGAGAGAGGGGGGAGAGAGAGGGGAGAGAGAGAGGAGAGAGAGAGAGATGGGAAGAGAGGGGGAGAAAGAGAGATGGAGAGGGATAGGGAGAGAGAGAGATGGAGAGAGAGAGAGATGGGGAGAGAGGGGGAGAGAGAGATGCAGAGGGAGAGAGAGATGGAGAGGGAGAGAGAGATGGAGAAAGAGGGGGAGAGAGAGAGAGGGAGAGAATGTTTCTGCTTCCCCTTCCAAAGTCCATGCCGGCCGAGGCCCCAGCCCTTGGTCCCCCAGCGAGGCTGTTTGGAGACGGCTGTGGAGGTGCCTGAGTCAGCTGTCATCACTCTGCGACACCCACGAGGAGCTGCTTGGGACACCAGAGGTTTGTATTGGCTCAGGGTCTGGAGGTTCAGAGTTCAGGGGCCGTTAGTCTCCCAGCTGGTGGGGGCCGAGAGGCAGAGCGAGCGCGGAGGAGCCGTTGCCGGGCCTGGTGAGCCAGAAAGCAGAGAGAGAGGGGCTGGGCCAAACCCCGCGTGAACAGCGACGCCTCCCCCGGGCCCCGAGACCTCCCACCAGGCCATCTCTCAGACCCCGTCCCCAGGTCAAGTGTCCAACCTCATCCCTCAGCCACAGAAGCGAGAGTGGAAGCAGCTGCGTGCATGTGGGGAGCCGTCCTGCTCAGTCCCTGACCGGAGGCGGCGGGGTCAGCCGGGGCCGTGGGGCTCGTTAGGAGAGGATGCAGGGAAAAGCTGGGAGCTCTGTGGCTGTCGCCTGCCTGCCCCTCTGCCTTGCGAGTCTGTAGCAGAAGGAAAGCGCGGGGCCTCCCCAGAACCAGACCCCGGCGAGAGCCTCATCTCAGAATCGCGGGTCCAGAGCAGAGAGAACCGAGCTGCTGCTGTCTCGCACACCCAGCCCGTGGGGTTTCCTTAGAGGGCCCCGTGAGACACAAACCGGCACAGCGCCGGCTCTGCTGGACAAATACCCAAAATGTGCAAGCAACGTTGGGACTGGGCAATAGGTCGAAGCCGGAAGCCGTACGCATGTATTTTTTACTTCTTAGAGTGTGGGTGCACGTGGGCTGCCTCTCCATGTCACGTGGGCGATGAGATTTCAACAGACGGACGCAGCCGCCAGCCCCTCCGTTTCCTGTGTCGGGGACAGCGCTGCCCTGGCGTTCGCGGAGCCCCGAGTCCCGCGGAATCACCCGCTGACTCTGGAATCCAGTCTCTTCCTCCATCCACCCCTCGTCCCGCCTCGCGGTCACCGCTCCAGGTTCAGATTGGCCGTAGACACTTCTCCAGCTCCACAAGTGAGGAAACACACGGCACTTGTCTCTCCTCTGCGTCCGCCTTGCTTCGTTTGACATTCGATCGTTCGATGATCTCCAGCTCCACCTGTTTGCACGTCAGCTCAGTGGTGGTGCGCTGTGTGGACGCCCCCCACATCTCTTTATCTGCTCGTCCACCGAGGGGCGTCTACGGGGTCCCAGGGCTCAGCTGCTGTGACTCCCACTGTAATAGACACGGAAGTGCGCACGTCACCTTCCCAGGCCGGCTCATCCCCTCTGGGCGCAGGCAGAACTCGGGGGGCTGTGCCGCACACAGTCTACTTTCAGGTTTTGAAGAAACTGCACAGTGTTCTCGTGGCACAGCACCGACAGTGTGTTATGGCGCCCCTTCTCCAACACCTCACAGGCATTTCTTACTGTTCATCTTGTAAAAAGAGCCAGTCATTTTAAAATCTTTTGTTTATTTTATTTATTTGAAAGGCAGACAGACAGAGACGGAGACGGAGAGCCCTTCCTTCTGCTGGTTCCCTCCCAGAGCCCTACACCATCTGAACTGGCACAGGCTGAAGCCAGGAGCCCAGAACTCAACCCGGGTCTCCCACCTGCTGGTGGCGGCCCAGACACTTGACCCATCACGTGCCAAAGCCCAGGTTGTGCGTCAGCAGGAAGTCGAGTTGAAAGTGGAACTGGGGTGTGAGCTCAGATGCTGCACAGGAGGGAGGCGGCTGTAACGGAGCGAGAGAAACCCCCGCTGAGCTTTGACTCGCATCCGCGATGGCGCCTGGTGCCGAGCACTCGTCCACGTCTCTGCTCCCCGTTCCTGTTCCTCCTTCTAGAAAACACTGTCTCAACTCCTGGCACATCTCCCAGCTGCATTGTCTGTCTTATCGCTGTGGCGTGTTTTGAGCTCCGCAGGTACTGGGGCGTTAACCCTTTAGTAGACACATAGGAAAGCTTCGCGGCGCGTGCTTAGGACAAGCGTGGACGGAACTCCTGGAGGCAGATCTGGTCAAGCTCGCCAAGGACAGAGCTGCAGAGAAAAATCTGTTTCCTAGAGAAGACACAGGCACGTGTGGGCCGTTGTGACAATCGAGGGCCAAGGGCATGCGGACGGGGGCTCAGAGTTCAAGAACGTGTCACTGGGCCGTGGAGGCGAGACCGCGTCACAGCGACCTTGTGAGCGATGGAGCTGCATCTTTACTAAGCGCTGGCGTGGCTCCTTCTGATTACAAAAAAGCAAAAGATTAGAGAAACGGTTGACCCTGTTATCACTAAGCAAAGGGAACCAGAACTGAAAGATCTGGAAAAATATAACCTGTCCGCGTTACAAAAGACGAGCGTGACTGTTAGGAAGAGAGCATTGGCGGTGCGGCAGTGACTGCCTGTGGCACCAGGGTGGACGGACCACAACCCTGACTGGCCACGCTGCGGGAAGGCTGGCCACTGCGGCTGAAGGGAGAGGCAGGACAGAGTGCAGGGAAACCCCGGAACGTAGTGGGATTCACGGGACAGAGCCGTGGGCTCGTTGGTTTCCCGTGGTGCTGCTCTCCAGGAGGAGAGAGCAATGACCCAGAGCTGCCTCTTCGGCTTTAAGGAGGAGGGGGCAGAACTTGGTTTCAAAGGCCAGGTGCCCCCTCCCCAAAGATCACGGGTGTGTGACCCCTTCCCAGGAGAGCTGCGGGGCAGGTCTGCTCCCAGGGCTCCGGCTGGACCGTCCTCCACAGCGGGTCCTGCCTGCGACCCATCACCTCCCTTCTCTTCTGTTTCTGCCACGCCCTTCCAACCATTGCGTTTTTTTTTGTTTGTTTGTTTTTTGTTTTTTTGTTTTTTTGTTTTTTTTTTAAATACGGAGTTCCAGAAAGACAGACAGAGAGAAAGAGAAGTATTCCATCCACCGGTTCACTCTCCAAATGTCCGCAGTGGCTAAGGCTGGGACAGACAGAAGCCAGGAGCCAGGAGCTTCCCCTGGGTCTACCATGTGGGTGCGGGGACCAAGCACTGGGCCATCTTCTGCTGCTTTCCCAGGCCATAGCAGGGAGCTGGATCGGAAATGGAACAGCTGGGACTCGAACCAGTGGCCGTATGGGGTGCTGGTGTCACAGGCCGCAGCTTCACCAGCTGCACCACCATGCTGGCCCTCACTGCTGCATTTTATAAGCACACGCACCACGTCACATGTCCACAGCTCTAGAGGAACTTTGCCTTGAACTTCACCCATATCTGACTTAGAAATATTTAGATGAAACGTTAGGGTCACCAACGTTTGGGAAAACTGGTGTGGTGTGGAGGTCGTTTGCACATGAGAATGACGTGAATTTCAAGGGACGGGGTGGAATGGCACGGGCTGTGTGTTTGGGTCCCCCCAGACCCGTGTGCTGAAGCCTGAATTCCCAGGGTTTGCCCTTGGGAAGTCACTAAGGTCAGAGGTCATGAGAGTCAGCTCGGCAAAGCAACGCCAGAGAGCAGCCACGCAGCTGGCCGAGCCGCGGCTCCCCCGGCAGTGGGCTCTGCCTGCCTTCACTCCTGCAGCTTCCGGGTGAAGCCCCTCACTGGGCGCTGGGCCTCCCACAGGGCATCCGTGCTTGGACACAGACGAGCCGGGTGCGCAGCCACCGTGCATTTCTGTCTAGCCTCCCATAGGGCGTCCGTGCTTGGACACGGACAATCAGGCGCTTGGTCGCAGTGCAGTTCCGTCTGGCCACGCACTGAGCATCAGCACTCAGACACGGACGAGCCGGGCGCTTGGCGGCCGTGCAGTTCCGTCTGGAGCCTCAGCAGCGCGGCCTTTGCTGGTCACGGTTCTGCAGCATCCGGGTCCTCTGAGGCCTCACCCGGTCACTGCCCACTCCACCCACTCTGCCACTGCAGAACGCTAAGCCTCCCCCAGCCTGGTCCTGCACACCCTGCCAACGTCCCTGGAAACGCAGCTCCCAAGTCCGCAGTGCGTCTCCCAGCGTGGGTCCTCAGGGCGACTTCTGCACAGCACTGGGCTCCTTGTTACTGCAATGCAACACCTAGCACGGCCACACTGCAAACAGGAAGCGTTCATTAGATTGACAGCTGTGGAGGTTCCAGTCCAAGGTCAGGAGCCACCACCATTGTGCCCCTGATGAGGCTGGTGGATGGCAGTGACCAAAGGCGGGCGGAGGAAGATTGACAGGTGAGCCAGGAAGCAGAGGTACAGCTTGATCCCAAAGCCAGGATCTACAATGCCCCCCCACCATGAGAACCCCTTCTAGGGGCACCCCCAGGGTCCACAGGCCTGGCACTGGGTGCCTCCTCCTAGGCGCCATCACTGGGTTAGCTTTCTACCCCCTTAGAAGCATCAGCTCTCATCGTGCGTGAATTTGGGGGGCGAATCGTATTCAAATCAGAGCACGCATCTGGAACCTTCTACTTGAAAAGGCCTATCCTTGGATGCACAGGCGTCGAAGCGCGTTCTCAGAGCCTCGGTGAAGGTCACGCCCCACGCGGCCGTTCCGACTTTCCTCGCTAGAGAAAGCCAGGAAGCAGACAAACACCGGGGAGGCCAAGGCGGGAAGGAGCCTCCTACCGCAGCCATCTTGAGCACACGGTAACCACATCCCTCCCAGCCCTGACCCCGGGGCACTTGGAGGTGCGGAGCTGCCAGTGCCGAGCCCCTCTCTGGGGAGCACTTTGGAACAAAACACGGAAACCAGAAAACATTGAGTGTGACACCCCGACTGGAGAAGTCACGAAACCCAGCAAACCCCCCAGGGAACATCAATGCCACCGTGAAGGCCTGTTCACATTGGTGTCTGCATCAGGTTAGTTAGGCACAAACTCAACAGCAGTACAGCTTATCAGCTACGTTAGCAGGGCAGAAAATGCCCGAAGAATCTTAGCCACACCCAGCCACACCACAGATAAAATATCAGACAGGGAAAATAAAATGACTACAATTACTACACTCAGTGTTCTAATAAAAAACTGGAGAACAGGCAGAGAGAGGTAGACGCTGTGTGCAGAGAATCAGACGCCACGGAAGTTCAAGAAATGAAAAATACTACAACAGAAGTGGATGCCTTTGAGTGGGCCGTCGGGGGATTGGAGACGGCTGAGAAAGCCATCGGGGACTGGGTGCTGATTTATAGAAGCTCTCCAGACTGAAACGCAAGCGCCAACGAAGGAGGAGGAATGTAGAATACTCGTGAGTTGTGGGGCAGTTCAAGAAGTGTGCTCAGGGCGCACCCGGAAGCCGGCAGAAGAGGAGAGTGAGGAAGAGAAGGTGTGAAACCACGGTAACGGAGACATTTCCAGAATCCGTGACAGAAACAAAACCGGGGGTAGGAAGCGCCGTGGTCAACGAGAACGATGAATGCAGGACCGACGTCCAGGCCCCAGAAGCCACAAGCGCGAGTCCTTCCGAAAGCGGAGACGAGGCCCGAAACCAGAACAGAAGCACAGTGTTCACCAGTACGGGAGCAAGGTGCGAGTTCTGTGAGATTCTCGTCAGAGTCCGAGAGGACCAGAGGCGCACGGGGTAGGACGTGGAGCAAATGGAAGGAGAGAGCCCGCGTGCCCACAGTTTCCTATCAAGAAATCAGTCACCACTGGAGGAAAAGTGACAGAAGAAATGAAGACTTTCTGAGACAAACAAAAGGAAGTCATTGCTAGATCTGTTCTACCCAAACACGAGGAAACGCTGCAGGAGGAGGGGAGGGTGGAACTGGGTTCTACATAGAAAGGGAGGTTAGTTAGAAGGAAAAACAGCATTCTCTTCTTCTTGTCCTAACTGGCCTCAAAGGCAACTGTTGGCCCAAAATGATATCAGCAAGAATGGATCTGTGACGTGGCCAGGGGCGCACCACGGACAGGCGTAAGGGGGAAGAGGAAGAACTCGGGAAATGTTGCCTCGCTGGTACCTGTACTGTATCCGACTGCAGATTACTTCCTGGACAAATAATTAGATTCATTTAAAACTCTTTGTGCAAAATAAAGGACAAGCACTAAAAACATTCGGAAAAGAAGCAAAATCTATACACCAAGAGAGGAGAGAAAATCTAATTCTATAAAATGTTCCACAGAAACCTAGGAAGGGGTGAACTAATAGATGCACTTAGTAGAAATCATGGTAGAAACTGATTCAACATATTAATGATCACATTCAATTATAAAGCTAGAAATACAAAAGTTAAAATATAGAGATTGTTGAAGGCATAAAAATCCAACTATACACTATCTACAATAAATTGAATTTTAAATATGAAGACTTAACTAGATTAAAATAAAGGGATGGAGAAAGATATACAATGCTAATGTTAATCAGAAGAAAACTGGAGTAGCTGCATCAAATTGAGTCAAAGCGGAATTCAGAACAAGGATGGTCAAGAAAGACACAGTGGGCATTACACGTGCAGGGACCTAGCTGGAGACCTGGGTCTCTGTGCCCTGAGGAGAGGTTCATGAAGTTCAGGCTGACCATGGTTCCTGCACAATTCCAGTCCCACTCAGCCACAATCTGGGGCCAGTCCTGCCTTCCCAGAGACCAGCAGGGTGACCTAGAAGGAGGTTTCCCAGGGATCCTACTGCACCCACACCCAAGCATAGACATGGTCCCCTGAGACAATACTGTGAGTCTGAGTTATACCCTTTCTCCAACTCTAACCCCACTGACCAAGCCACTAGGCAGTTCCATTTACCCACTGACCACACAGGATCCATGTTTGCCACAATCTCTGGTATGGGTTCACCAACTGTGGAACTCACCAGAGAACCCACCAAAAACAGCACTCTACTGCTATCTAAGAGGCAATCTTATCAGTCTGGAATATGGCAGGAGAAAATCTTCAGCTGCCAAAACCAGTCAGTAAACCTGGAAGAGTGCACCTCAAATACATAGACAGCTACATGGATCCCAAAGAATCAGGTGGACATGACACCAAGGAAAGCCAATGAAGTTCTAGTGACCTACACAAAGAAATGGAGGCCTATGGATTTCCTGACAAACTCAACGGGAAGTAAGAGGATGCAGATACAAAACTAGGTGAAATCAGACTTAAAAAATGCACAAAATTGGAATTTAATAAAGAAATAGAATTGTAAGGCAGAACCAAATAGACACCCCGGAGCTAAAGAAAGCAATAACAGAACTGAAATGTTTCATATAAAACTTTGATTTAAGCCTTTATCATACAAATTTGAAAAGAGATCCTTTGACTTAATTTATCTTTCTTGCCTAATGGCTTTGGTAAAACTTCCAGAGCTATATTGAATGACAGTGGTGAGGGTGGGAATCCTGGTCTGCTCCCGAGCTTAGTGGAAATGCTTCCAACTCTTCCCCGTTCAGAACGATTCAGGCTGTGGGCTTGTCAACTGTTGCCTGACTATGTCAGGTGTGTTCCTTCTATTCGCAATTTGATTAAGGTTTTTATCACGTGAAGATGTTTTACTGTATCAAATGCCATGTCTGCATCTATAGAGTTTTTAATTCTTCAATTTTTAATGGGATATATCATGTGTACTGATTTGCATATGCTGAATCCCTGGGATAAATCCCACTATGTATTGATAGATGATCTCCTTGATTGGAAAGAAGGAAGTGACACTATTTGCAGATGACATGATCCTCTATATGGGGGAACCAAATGTCTCTACTAAGAAACTATTGTAAATCATGAGTCAGCTTGGTAAAGTTTCAGTATATAAAATGAACACCTAAAGATTAATAGCTAACAATACCATCACTGAGAAAGAACTTGTAAGATCAGTCCCATTCAAAATAACTACAAAATTTTTAAATACCTTGGGATAAATTTAACCAAGGATGTGAAAGATCTCTGTGGGGAGCAACCCAGACTAGACTAAGTTACTGGAATTGAGACTTATTCTATGCATCTGCTCTCCCACAATATGGCACTGAGAAGGGAGAAACAGCTTCTACACAGCTGCCTCCAGTTCAACCAATAAACTGTAGGACCTGCTCCTGATTGCAGGAGAGCAGCGTACTCGGCATGTGGGTAGCAGAGTTGGGATTGGTGGAAGAGGACTATAAAGGAGGAGAGAGACAACATGCACGAGGAACATCTAAGGGGAACATCTATCTGAAGGAACACCTGTGCAGCCCCCGAGAGAGCTGGCCGGCGGTGTGCCGCTCCCCCGCGGAAGTGGGGAATGTGGCAGGGGGAACCGCCCTTCCACGGAGGTGGAAGGGACGGTAGCCAACCCGGGAAGAACCAGCAGCAAACCTGGGGAGGGCCGAGCAGACAAAAGAACAACGCAGGGTCCTGTGTCGTTCCTCCACGAAGAGGGGGAGCGACAATCTCTACATTGAAAATTATAAAACATTAAGGAAAAAATAGAAAATGACACAAAAAATTATAAAAATCTCCCATGTTGATAGGTTGGAAGAATTAATATCAAAATGTCCATACTACCCAAAGCAATTTACAGACTGAATTCAATCCCAATCAATGTATAAAGAACATTCTCAGATCTAGAAAACATAATACTAAAAATAATACTAAAATTCGTATAGAAACACCAGAGACCCTGAATAGTTACAGTAATCTTAAACAACAAAACAAAGTTGTAGGCATCACAATCACATCATTCCACTTTTGATGCACAGAAGTACGAAACAGAACCCCACTCTTACACCCTATACAAAACTCAACTCACAATTGATCAAGGATCTAAACTTAAGACCTGAAACCATCAAAGTACTAGAGGACAACATTGGGAAAACACTGTAAGACATTGGCATAGGCAGTGACTTCTCGAATAAGAGCCCCAAGGCACAGGCAATAAAAGCAAACATAGATAAATGGGAGTACACCAAGTTAAGAAGCTTCTGCACAGCAAAGGAAACACTCCAAGATGTGAAGAGGCAATAGACAGAATGGGAGAAAATATTTGCAAACTATGCAACTGATAAAGGATTAATATCCAGTGTTTATAAAAGCTCAAGAAACTCAACAACAACAAAACAATCAAGTTAAGAAATGTGCAAAGGCCATGAACAGGCATTTTTCAAAACAAGAAATTCAAATGACCTGTGACAGACACATGAAAAATGCTCAGGACCACTAGCCATCAGAAAAATGCCAAAAAATAAAAACAAAACAAAAAACCACATAAGGCTTCACCTCACTCCAGTCAGAATGACTATCATCCAAAAATCAAAAAATAACAAATCCTGGTGAGGTTCTAGGGAAAAAGGTGCCCTAATACACTGTTGGCGGGAACATAAACTGGTACAGCCACTAGGGAAGTCAGTAAGGAGACTCCTCAGAAGTAGAAAAACAGATCTACTCCATGACCCAGCCATTCCACTCCGGGGGATTCATCCAAAGGAAGTGGACTCAGCGTATGAAACACTTATCTGTACCCCCTGATTGTAGAAGCCTGACGCACAGTAGCTAAGATATGGAATCAACCGAGATGCTCATCACCTGATGACTGGATAAAGAAACTGTGGTATATACACACTGTAGAATACTACTCATAAATACTACTCATCTTCTTCACTCATAAAGAGAATGAAGTCCTGCCTTTCACAACAAAATGGATGCAAGTGGAGATCACTATGCTCAGTGAAATGAGCTGGACCCAAAAGGACAAATATCTTATGTGTTCTCTAGAATACAAAAAATCCTAGTGCATATGAGTGAAATTTTGGGATGTTATTATTGTTTATGGCCCTCGTCTATTTCCTGTGCAACAGTGGTCAATAGCTTCTTACTTGTTGAACTCTGTATTTAGTGTAGGAGTAAGCCTGAGATTACAAAGTAAATTAGAATTCTTATTTCAAAATTCAAAAGAAAAAAAGAAAGAAAGTGAGGAACAGTGAAGGAGGGAAGTATCATTATACTCCTAGAATTGTATCCATGAACTACATGAAGCCTGTTCTCTTTATATTCATAAAATTAGATTAAAACATAGTTCCTGTGTAATTAGTATGTTAGGTGAATGAAAATAATAAAGAATAAAAAATGAAAAAGCATATGAGATCTGAGATACCAGCAAATGGAATACATGCATTTGTTGTAAAGGTTTCAGAACAAAATGAGAAAGAGAAGGAGACAGACAACTTATTTAAACAACGAAAACTTCCCGAATGTGGGGAGACAGGGCCACCCAGGTCTGTGAAACCCAAATGCTCCCAAGTAAGGCAATTGCAAGAGGACTGCTCTGAGACCCACTGTGGCCAGAGGAGCTACGAAAGAGCCTGGTCAGAGCGACGGATTGGTGGCAGGGAGCGCCCTGAGGCCTCGGGGCGTTTCCCAGCCAGGACACAAGTGACAGCACGCAAAGTCCTTCAAGGAAAAGTGAACCAATCAACCCAGCAACAAGCCTGCCTGGGAAATCGCCCTCAGGACTGAAGGGGCACTTTCAGTTTCCTGTATTATCACAAGCTGAACCCGCTACTAAATGAAGAGCCCAGCAGGTAGTAAGTAGAAATCCACTGTTCCTCAGCGCAGAGACACAAATTAAAAGGAAAAACAAGCAGAGGAGGAGGAGGAGGGTGGGCGTGCGGGTAAGATGGGAAGTATTCTTTTTTTAGAAGATTTTTTAAATGTATTTGAAAGGCGTCTCCTGCTGCTTCCCCAGGCCGCAGCCGGGAGCTGGGTGGGAAGTGGAACGGCCAGGACTGGAATCGTGCGGGATGCCGGTGTCCCAGCCAGAGGCTTCGCCTGCTCGGCCACAGCGAGGGCCCGCGTCACGCTCTTAGACGATACATATGAAATACAGAAAATCCGCCATTGCAAAAATTAACAGAAAAGAATCAATTAAAGGAGGAGGATGTTTGAGGGAGGGAGGCAAGTGTGGTTATCTTCTTAGAATTGTATCTGTGAAATACAGAAATCTGTTCTCTTTAGATTACTAAAAATTTTTAAAAAAAGAAAAAAGAAATTTACACAAAAAAGAATTGAAGGAAAGAGGAAAACTCTCCCAGAGAAACAAGATCTGCTGCTGATTGTCGGCACGAGGCCAGCCTGTGCGGTCATGACCAAGTCCTGAATAGGCCTGGGAGCTCAGGGCACGGCTCGGTCACACCCAGGACTCCGCCCCGGAACGGCGCCACGCCCTTCTACTCTGAACAAGTGAACACGCAAAGCTAAGGTAATTTGTTAATAGGCCCATGTTGCGTAAAAGATGTGAATTGTGACACCAATAAGATCCCGGTTTGGGGAGAAGTTGAATCACAGATTGTGTGTGTGTGAAGCCCAGTTGTCACCAGCTGAGAACAGACCGCTCCGACCGCTGGGTGTTTTAGGTGAACCCAGGATGACCACAAAGGAGAACTGCAGAGAAACACGCAAGAAGAGGGCAGCTCGGGTGTGCGCTGCAGGACGTCCGCGAAGCCGGAAGGGAGACGGCAGGAGGAGGGTGGGACGCGGTCACCCACAGCAGACAGCGCCCACGGCACCAGCGAGTCCTCCACATCCAGGAGTATCTTACGGGTGCTGATCAAACTCTTCAGTCAAAAGAAGGGGTTTATTGAGTGAGAAATAAGCCATCTGCAAATGTCTGGCTCAGGAATCCAGGGAGGAGGGGCCACTTCCCGGAGAAGCGCATCTGTCGCGTGCGTGTCCCCAGCCTCGGAGCACCGGAACTCGCAGGAGACACACGCGGCCACACGTCGGAGCAGGGCACCGATGCCCGCAGTGTCCAGACAGAGTGACGAGGCAGCAGCCTCTCCCCTGCGCTCAAGATGGACCTGCCACCGGCAGGCAGCACTTCCAAGGCTCGTGGAAAACAAGTGTTGCGGAACTGTATGTGGATTTTTCGAATTGCGCGTAATGCACGTGTCTGTCCTTTTCATTTTCATGAAGCTTTTGAAGGACTCTCATCCGGAACATTTCTGCTGCCACAGACGGCACCCGGAGCGTTCTCTCAGGCAGAGCAGGCGCCAGCCCAAAAAACAGGTCGTAGGAAGCTAAGCAGAAGGAAACCACGTGCGGCACCTGCTCCAAACGCAGAGGCACGAGGTCGGAACCGGGAGCAGGGAAACTTGAAATCAAACACAGGACAGAAAACCAGACTCCTGAACAGACAGGGAATCAAAGGGCAAACCCAAGCCGGCCACAGCTTGAGACCAAAGCAAACGACAACTCAGCGCAGCGGCCCGACGCCAGAGGGGCGTCCACAGCACAAACACCTGTGTCAAGAACAGAGACCTCACAGAGGTCAAGAACAGAGAGCTCACAGAGACCACACATCTCCCGAGACCCCTGCCGGGGCTGTCGCTGTGGTAAGGCTGCGCCTGCGACACCAGTATCCCAAATGGGCCCCGGTTCAAGTCCCAGCTGCTCCTCTTCCCATCCAGCTCCCTGCAGGTGCACCGGGGGAAGCAGCGGAGGATGGCCCAAGTGCGTGGGCCCTGCATCCCATGGGAGACCTGGAGGAAGCTCCTGGCTTCAGCCTGGCCCAGCCCTGGCAGTTACAGCCATCTGGGGAGTGAACCAGCAGGTGGAAGCTTCTCTCGCTCTCTCTCCCTCTGTAACTCTGCCTTTCAAATAAAATAAATATTAAAAAAAGAGGAAGCCATTCCTGCCTTCCCAGGCCGGAACACAGTGTTGCTGAGACACATGGCACCTTTGTCACACTCTGAGCTCTGCTGTTCCTTTAATTCTTGCACGTTTCCTGATTGCAGTCGAGGGCAGCGAACAGGTCGGTTAGCTACGCTGCAGTCGCCGCGGTGGGGATCGGCGTGGGGATTGGGAGGTGACAGACTGAACCCCAGACTGCCAGCTCTGAGTCAGTATTCTTACGGTCACGCCGGGCAGGCGCCTCCCCAGGGTGAGAAACGACGCACTTGAAGCTCCTGGGGCGAGGGGTGCTGCGTCCCCCACCTCCGTCCCCTGCTCCAAGCCTTCTCTTTCCTGTTTGCCATCCGCGTCATCACGCACAGTGATCGCTTGCTTATGTCTGTGTGCACAGGGTGTGGTAGTCGCAGACCTGTGTGTGAATGTGCAAGCACACATCCACAGGCATGCAGGACCCGTGTCTCGTGCACGTGGTGTGCGTGTGCAGTGACGCAGTGCCCTGGGGAGTTGTACTTGTGTCAGTTCCCAGGAAGTGACACTCCTGTCCAAGACGTGAGAAAAGTTACTTGGCAATGGTTATAGGGAGATCACTTTGCTTCCAAATTTTAATTGTGTTGCAAGATCTAATTGGAGTCCTATTGGTCTGTTCACTCTTGTGCCTGTATCATCAATCAATGTTTAAAAATTTAGGTTTTGTAATGTCGTAAATTCCATCATTCAGTTGGTAGAGAAAGCAGTAGGGTGATGAGAACAGAGCATGGAACGTTCTGAAATGGTGAGTTTTAGTATTTTTATCTTTAAAATAAAGAAAATAACACCTGTCTTGTGGTATGCTTTGAAAATCAAGCAAACTTGAAGTCAGTTAGTTACATTAGTGATTCTACACCGATATGTAATTACTATCAATGCATGACACATGGCTATAATTCAGGTTAATTATCAATATTATTTGCATTCTCAAATGCTCTGACTGTGGGGAAAGCCGTGAAGACGATGCTCCGGCTGCTAGGTGACCAGGTCACAAATCCCGGCTCTCTGAGCCCCGGGCACCCGTGTGTGCGCCTGGGGGCAAGGCCGCAGGAACCTGTCTTGTTTCAAGGTGCCTCTGCCTGGTCTCCCAGGCTCATTCTGGGATTCTGGGAACAGGGATGGAGTCTTAATGGAGGCAGATTTTCTTGAACCATTGAGTTGTCTTTGGGAATTAAGAGACAGGACTGCCACTGTGATCCCAGCATCCCTGTGGACAGCAATTCATGTCCCAGCTGCTCCGCCTCGGATCCAGCTCCTGGCTAACAGCCTGGGAAAGCAGTGGACGATGGCCCAAGTGCTTGGGCCCCTGCACCAGCGTGGAGACCGGGAAGAAGCTCCTGGCTCCTGGCTCTAACCTGAAGCAGCCCAGGACATGGCAGCCATCTGGGGAGTGAACCGGCAGATACGAGGTATCTCTCGCTCTCTTTCTGTCTCTCCCCTTCTCTGGGTAACTCTGACTTTCAAATAAACAAGCAAATGCTTAAAAAAAAAAAGAATTAGGAGTCACACTCAGTCACAAGTTCATTCCTGGGTTCACCTTCTTATTCTTTCATTTGAGATGCAGATGTCCCCACCCCCTCCCACCACAGGTGAGAGAGAGGGGAGGGGAGGGGAGAGAGGGAGGGGAGAGCTTCTATTCACACACAGAGAGAGAGACAGAGAGAGAGAGAGAGTGCTTCTACTCACAGGCTCACTCATCCCAGGGCTGGGTCAGGAACTCATCTGGGTCCCCAGAACCAACTACTGGAGCCATCGGGGCGAGGGTGAGGGGGCGGTGTGGCGGGGCATGGCCCGCGGGCCTGGGATGCACGCGGGGTGCACCTGAGCACGCGGGGTGCTGCCTCCCAGCCAGCATCTCGCCACGTGAATTCTCTTTACTGTAAGTTTCTTCATCAATTCTAAGGAGCTGGGGGCAACACATTGTCACCTTGGTCCCAACAGAGCCCCTTCTCTGAGGGCCAATGGCGTCCCGCGGACCAGACCTGGTCTCTGTGTGATGAGAACTTCCTGAAGTCAGGCGTGGCTTTTCCTGAGGAAAAATCCCTGTGGAGAGCGTGACTACTCCTCCCGCCCCAGGGAGCCTGCTGTGTGCACTGCACAGCTGTGAGTAGACTACCCCCCCACCCCAGGGAGCATGCCATGTGCACTGCACTGCTGTGAGCAGACTACCCCCCACACCCACCAGGGAGCCTGCTGTGTGCACTGCGCTGCTGTGAGCAGACTACCCCCCCCACCCCTGGGAGCCTACTGTGTGCACTGCGCTGCTGTGAGCAGACTACCCCCCACCCCTGCCCCTGGGAGCCTGCTGTGTGCACTGTGCTGCTGTGAGCAGACTACCCCCCCCCCCGCCCCAGGGAGCCTGCTGTGTGCACTGTGCTGTTGTAAGCAGACTACCCCCCCACCCCGCCCCTGGGAGCCTGCTGTGTGCACTGCACTGCTGTGAGCAGACTACCCCCACCCCCGCCCCAGAGAGCCTGCTGTGTGCTCTGTGCTGTTGTAAGCAGACTACCCCCCCCACCCCGCCCCAGGGAGCATGCCATGTGCACTGTGCTTTTTCTCATGTGAATTCAGTACTCCGGAAGCCAGGCTCCCAGGTCCCCGCTGTCCCGGCATCTGTCGGCATCACCGAGCCTCTGCTCCCCACTGCCCCCACTTCCTGACCACACAGCTCGGGGAAGCGTAATGGTTTTCCCATCAAAATGACTCTACAATAAAAAATATTTTATTTATTTGAAAAGCACAGTGACAGAGAGAGGGAGAGACAGAGATAAAGAGGTCTTCCATCTCTGGTTCACTCCCCAAAGGGCTGCCACGGCCGGGGCTGAGCCAGGCTGAAGCCAGGAGCCGGGAGCTTCTTCCAGTCTCCCACGTGGGTGCAGGGCCCTGCACTGGGGCCGTCCTCCCCTGCCTTCTCAGGTGCACCACCAGGGAGCTGGGTGAGAAGAGGAGCAGCAGGGACTCGAGCTGCCACTCAGGGACGCTGGTGTCGCAGGATGGGGCTTAACACACGGCGCCACAGCAGCGCCCAAGATCCCAGCCTCTCTTCCCAGCCCAGCCCACACCCAGCTCCCGTCCGCACCCTCCTCGCCTGTCACCTGGAGCTCGCCTCTTGGCACTGCCCAGGCTCCCTCAGCCTGCATGTGACTTTTCCAGCTGGAACCGGATGCCCCTGCTGTGCGGTGTCACCGCCATTCTGGGCTCCGCCACTCCCTTTGCTGGGACCCCTTCCCGAGTTCCACGTCTATTTCTGGAGGACTCTGCCCGGAGCCCTTTCTCTAGTATCTGTTACGTCCTCCACACTGGCTTTCTTCCTGACTGGATCCTACTTCCGCTGACATCAAGGGCATTGCCTCTCAGACGCCGAGTAAGCCACAGGATCCGCCATCACTCACGCTAGGTTCTCGTTATTAATTTCATTGTTCTTGGTGGTTGCACACTTTGTGCCATGCACAGTCCTTGGCCCTGGAGACGCATCAGTGAGCGAGGTAGACGCCATTCCCAGAGTTTAAATACAGGGAAGGAGAGACATCAAGAAAAGGTTACAAAGCCAACTAACTGATTGCAAACCTTTTTTTTTTTTTTATTTTGACAGGCAGAGTTAGTGAGAGAGAGAGACAGAGAGAAAGGTCTTCCTTCCATTGGTTCACCCCCCAAATGGTCGCTAAGGCCGAAGCCCTGCGCCGATCCGAAGCCAGGAACCAGGTGCCTCCTCCTGGTCTCCCATGTGGGTGCAGGGCCCAAGCACCTGGGCCATCCTCCACTGCCTTCCCGGGCCACAGCAGAGAGCTGGACTGGAAGAGGAGCGACTGGGACAGAACTGGCGCCCCGACCGGGACTAGAACCCGGGGTGCTGGCGCCACAGGCGGAGGATTAGCCAAGTGAGCTGCAGCATTGGTCATTTTTTTTTTCTTTGCAAACCTTGAAAATGCTGCTTTTAGGGCAGGGAGAGAGGAAAGTTAGACAGATTCGGTCCAGCAGAGCCTCCTTGAGTACAGAATGACTTGTGGGTCGGGCAGCACTGCGCGCCAGAGGCGGCTCCTGAGCAAAGACGCGAGAAGCCGGCCTTCGCGGGCTGAGCGGGAGGCAAAGCCGACATCAGCCGGCCGGCTGCCGGGAGGCACGGTGCGCTCAGGTGTCTGCCGGGCACTGGCCGAGCCTCGGGTGTGTCCCCGAAACCCTGCTGTTACATAAGAAAAATGTGGTTCCCAGCAGGGCTGAGGTTTGTGCAGAGGAGCCCCAGGTGCAAAGAGGAGGTGGGGCCGGCCGCCCCGCGCTCAGCTCAGCAGCCGGGGCGTGAGGAGGGCGCCCATCCCTGAGCCCGCTCCAAAGCACCCGACCCGGGGCTCAGGTCTCGCGTTCATCGACACCAGCGAGAGACATTCCAGAGGTGGTTTCCGCTCGTTTTTCCTTCAGATCTGGCACAGCAAATCCTCTCTATCCAGCCCGAGAGTTCATCCAAGATGGAACGAAGGACAGACGCGTTCTTGAAGGGCTTTCCAAGGGCAGCTGTGCACGGGAGGGGCTCAGGGAGCTGCCCCTCCAGCAGCTGGGCCACCTCAGCCGGCTGTTGGCGCCATTCCCTCAGCTGTGCGTTCAGGCTCCCCACCCAGAGCCGACTTGGGGGAAGCACAGGCTCCTCCCAGGAGAAGTGGCCTCCCGACCTCGGGCCGTGCCCCAGGCCGCGTGAACACACGCTGACATGGAGCCCTGACGAGACACCATCAGAGGATCGCACAGGCCAGCCTTGGGTCCCAAGGGCTCTTCTACCCTCAACTTTCTCTGCTTCTCAAAGAACCAACCTGTTTTATTGCCCATGAGTTTCTTCCCTCTCCTCTTTCTTATAAAATGAACTTTGTCGGCCGGTGCTGTGGCTCACTTGGTTAATCCTCCGCCTGCGGCGCCGGCATCCCATATGGGCGCCGGTTCTAGTCCCGGCTGCTCCTCTTCCAGTCCAGCTCTCTGCTGTGGCTCAAGCACTTGGGCCCTGCACCCGCGTGGGAGACCAGGAGGAAGCACCTGGATCCTGGCTCCGGCCATAGCGGCCATTTGAGGGGTGAACCAGCAGAGGGAAGACCTTTCTCTCTGTCTCTCTCTCACTAACTCTATTTGTCAAATAAAGAAAAATGCACTTTGTGCTGAGTGCTTGTTTCTCAGCTGTCCTGAGTGCATCGGCCACGCCTTCCCTGTCACTCACACAGGCCCCGCCCACGTTAGGATTGTTCAGGCGTCTGCTCCTGGGGGCTGAGTTCACTCCTGCACCTCAGACACGGCCACATCCGCTCCCACACCGAGCTGACGCCCAGGAGCCGCCCTGTGAGGCTGGAGCTGGCTGCTCCAGCCCTCAGTTTTGGCTCTGAGGACGCATTTGCAGGTTTTATTTTCAACTGAGATACGGTAACGTACAACACAGCACACAAACCTCGAATCAACAGCTTGATAAAGAGTAGCCCTGTGCTCCTGTCCCCACCACCCAGGTCAAGCACAAGCCGCGCTGTCCGACCGCGTCCTCTCCCCACTCTGTGTGCCTGGCCGGCGGCCTGCCCACAAGCTGAGCGCTGAAGACGTCCCCAGAAGCTGGTCCTGCACACAGGGTGGGGGTGGACAGGCAGGCCCCTGGAGTGGAGTTCTCTCAGCTGTGAAGCAGTGTCGCTGTCTCTGCGCAATTTGTGAACGAGAAGCCTTCTCGGGGTCTGACCCCGGCCTGCCCGGACGTCACCACGCTGCCCAACAAGGACAGTCACGCTCGGGGAGGCAGGCAGCTCCTCAGCAAAGCGGCCAGGGACCGCCCCCAGGCTCATGAGCGCTTGGCTGCACTGTGCTGAGCTCCTGGACCCCAGTGTGCAGCGAGTTGGCCAGGGACACCAGTCGCAGCCGGCCTCCCGCACGTGCCATGCGAGGTTAATTTTCATGACAGTGTGAGGCTTCCCCTATTCCTCTTTAAACCTACTGTAGCAAATTGGGTGTGTGTGTCTGTAGGTGTGCATGCGGGCGTGTATGCACACACCTTTGCATACATGTGTACATAAGCAGACATGTGCACATGTATGTATAGATCCAGAGATCTCATCCAATGGTTCACGTCTTGATCGCCCACAACAGTTGAGGCTGGGCCGGGCTTAAGTGGAGCCAGGACTTCAAACCAGGTCTCCCACATGGTGCAGGGCCCCAGTCGTGTGTGCCATCACTTGTGCCCAGAGTGTGAATTAGCAGGGAGCTGGACTTGAGACCCAGAGCCGGGGTGCAAACCCAGAGCTGCTGTGGGGTGCGTGCGTGCATCCTCACTGCACGCTCGAGGTGCTGGCTGGCGCGTCCACAGTGACAGTTCTCGCAGGGTGGGTGCCCAGCGCAGTCAGCGCTTGGTGCCTGCATCCTGCATCCGTGTGGAGCAGCTGGCTCAGTTCCCAGCTCTTTCCCTTCCAGGGCAGACTCCGCGAATGCGCACCTCGGGGGACTCGGAATGAGCTCCTGGCTCCTTGCCTTGGCCGGGCCCCGCCTGGCTGCCGCAGGAAGCTGGGGAGGAACCAGCAGATGGAAGTGCGTGCTCTCTGTCTGTCTTGCACTCTCTCTCTTCCAAATGAAGAGAACGATACCTAAATAAATAACAAATGCCCAACGCCTTGGCAGAATTCTTGCACAGTGCAGTGCTGTTAACGGCACTCGCCCCCAGCCATGGGGCGGTGGGGTCTGCACACCCACCCCAGGTGGCCTGTACCGGCTGCTCCCCACCCCCCACCCCTGACACGTGACACCCAGCTCAGGGGGAGCTGGTCACCGTGGGGAGAGAGCGCAACCCCAGGATACGCAGAGGCAGGTCCTGAGCCCTGGAAGATCCCCGGCCCCAGTGTGCCATGCCCGAGGTCCCCGGCGCTCGCTCACTGCGGTTCCCCCTGACCGTGTCCCCCGTGGCTCACCGCCATCTGCCTTTCACTCCCTGTCTGCGCTCTGTGGCGACCCAGCCCTTGGCGCTGAACACATGCATATAGCTGAAATTGACAATGAATTGCCAATGTATTGGCTGTAGCTGAAACTGGCAATGCCGGCACACCATGTGGGCGCTGGTTTGAGTCCCAGCTGCTCTACTTCCAATCCAGCTCCTTGCTAATGGGCCTGGAAAGTGGTGGAAGATGGCCCACGCTGGGCCCTGCACCCACATGGAGACCCAGCAAAAGCTCCTGGCTCCTGGCTTTAGCCTGGCCCAGCTCTGACCATTGCAGCCACTTGGAACGTGAACCAGTGGATGGAAAATCTCTCTTTCTCTAACTCTACCTTTCAAATACATAATAAATATATTTAAAAAAAAATTAACTTTTAACAGGAGGAATCCCAAATCCAAGGCCTCACTCCCAACAGTCTCATGTGGAAAATGAACAGGACTCTCTGCATCTGAAGGGGGTGGGGGGGAGGTTGTGGGGGACTGGGAGCCGGGGGCTGTGGGGGGGACGCTGCCCGCGGTGTGGACCCCCTGCTGACTCCTGGGTTCCCTGCATTTCAGAGGCGCAGGCCTTTCCCACGGCACCACGCCCCCGCCCAAGGAGGCTCCTGCCATCAGAGGGGAACGGGTGCCCCGCTGGTGGTGACATCGTCCCAGGTGACATGTGACACCCGGACGCTGCCTATCACTCATCAGCACAGACCTACAGAAAGCCGCCTTTGCTGAGTGTCCCCTGCCTCCGTGAGACCCAGACCAGTAGCCGTGGGCAGTCGTGGACACGGCTTGGAGGCTAACGCAGGCCCCGGGGCAGTAGCAGGAGCGCTGGCACCCGCTGACGGGCAGGCGCTTCTTCCTGGAGCTGACCTGGGCTCCCTGCACTGGGCGGGGGCCCCTCAGCCGCCCGCGGGGTCACGGTCGGCTCACGAGTCCCGGCTGACGGTCTCCAGGCCCGGCAGTGTGGGTTTCCCGGAACATCGCAGAACCTTCCTCGGTGGAAGCCCACATGTGGGTCAGCGCCCGGTCCTTCTTGGCCGGATGCCCCTGTTGGATATCTGCTGATAGGGGTGGGAGGGACCGGCAGCCTTTCACTTTCCACAAACACATCGTACCCTATTTTTTTGAAAGATTCTGGCAAGTGTGTTTTGTACAAAATTGTTTTTCCCCTCAGTCACTGGGTTTGCAGGAAAATGTCAGGCCATGTGCATTTGATTAAGTCGCCATCAAACTCTGAAAAAGCTCTTTGTAAGAAATACTTAATGACCAGAAATCCTTGGGATTTTTTTTCTTTGAACCAAATCTTCCCATTTGGTTGAAAATAAATGAAACTTGAAATTGATGGCTTGAGCTGCACTCTGCAGTCAGCACTTTGCATCAGTGGAATTCAAACCATGAAAACTCCAGAAGCAGCACAATGACTTCAAGGGTGCATTCCACATCTTCAAATACCCCTGTTGTTCCGAAATCACAAACTCTGCTAATACTAATCACTGAGTGACATCCGTTGAAGTGGGTAGCTGTGTGTCTCACAAAAACCAAATCCCTTCTCCCTCTGGAAGGATCCGTAAGTCCCTACAAATGTGAGTCACTCTCTCCGTGTGCAAACTCGGAGCAGGATGGCCAAGCCCGGAAGGTTGGGAGCGTCAGCGAGGCTTCCAGGGAGACCTGTGCTGCTCTGAGGGGCGCGAGCGGGGCCACGGCCGAGCGAGCGGTGGAGGAACCCTGGCCGGGCGGCCAGCTGCACGAGGCGCCCACCGCCGCTCCTGGGGCCTGGGGCTCACCTCCATGTCCCCACGGCCCTGAGCCTCAGTCCCGCCGTGACTGCCCATGGTCGTGACCCAGGCTCACGTGGGCAGCACCTCTCTTCCCAGGCAACATCTGTCCCTGGGCTGTCCTGCCCCTCAGCGCCGCGGCCCCGTGACCCAGGTGTGCAGCCAGTGCAGCACGACCACACCGGGGGCAGAGGCTTTCCCTCACCCAGGTGCGGTGCCTCCGGGACGCCTTCGGGACTGGCATCTGAACTTCGCTTCTTCCCACCGAGGTTCTGGCACACCATTGACCTCACGGTTGTGCGCGGTGCAGCGGCACCCGGCACACCTCCATGCACTCGGGCTTTGTCTGAATTGTTTGTCCTTGGCCAGCAGCACAGCACGAGCCCTCACAGCTTGGAACCCGGGATGAGTTACGACAGGGAGGGACCACACGGGCAGCGGCACCCAGGCTGGACCTTGTCGGGATCCGTATGGGAGCGTGAAACAAGGTGCAGGGGGAAGCTGGGAGGAGCTCCTGCAGGGCAGGGCGGGAAGCGGGGAGGGCATGGGCCACGGGGCCACACAAGGAAGTGGCTCGGACTGGACTCCCAGGTGCTGATGAGGAGGGGAGAGGAGAGACGATGGCTGAGTGACCCGGCCACCGCCGGGGCCATGGGACACCATGGAGTGGCCGGAGGCAGCAGAGGAGCTGAGGACGGGCACGCAGGGTGAGGCAGGCGAGCTCCTGGGCTGGCGGTGAGATGTGGGAGAGCCGTGGCTGCCACCTGTGTGCCCCCGTGACGTCGGAGGTGGGAATCTGCAGGCCTGAGGATGCGGGCGTGTCTGGAAGGGCAGCACAGAAAGCGGCAGGGAAGGAGGTGACTCACAAGATTAATCACACGGTGCTCGGGCCCACGGGCCTGCCGGGGTGGCCGCTCCATGGACCCGGGCCTGCCGGGGTGGCCGCTCCACGGACCCGGGCCCCCCCCCGATGGCCGCTCCATGGACCCGGGCCCGCCGGGGTGTCTGCTCCATAGACCCGGGCCCGCCGGGGTGGCCGCTCCACAGACCCGGGCCCCCCCCCGATGGCCGCTCCACGGACCCGGGCCCCCCCCCCCCGATGGCTGCTCCACAGACCCCGGGCCGGCCGGGGTGGCCACTCCATAGACCTGGGCCCCTCCCCGATGGCCGCTCCACAGACTCAGGCCCGCTGGGGTGGCCGCTCCATAGACCCGGGCCCCCCCCCCGATGGCCGCTCCATGGACCATGGGCCCTCTGGGGTGGCTGCTCCACGGACCGAGGGCCGGCTCCAGCTCTGGCCCTGGAGTCTCCGGCAGTGGCCGCGTTCATGCTTGGATTTGCGCTTGCTTGTGCTGTCTCAGCTTTGTGGGTGCAGGGTCCCTGCTGTGCTGCCCTCCCCTGCAGGGGGTTCCTCCCGGGTCCTGGGGAACCGAGCGCCTTTGGGTTGAAGGACCTGGTCCTCAGGGTGCCCAGGCGGCTACCTCATCGCCCCAGGGACGGCAGAGGCTGAAACTGAACACCCCGTGCCTCAGGGCTCAGCTCCCAGCCTCGGGCTGTGGGACTTCGGGACGGACCAGTAAGTGGGGGAAAGGCTGTGTTTTGGGATTTTCTCTGGGAAAGCTGAGGAGGGGAAGATATGACTCAGAGGAATTTTGATTTATTTGTAGGAACAAGAAATTCTGTAAGAGAATGTGTTACCTATTAAATTTTATAGGGTGGTTGGAAAATTCAGGTATTTCCATAAGTGATCTCAGTTTTTAAACTATCATTTGTGCGTTTCAATCACTGTCTTGATAGCTCTGTGGGCAGCTGAGCTGGGCGCACTTGAAGTGAGAACAGAGAGGGGCGTTCTCGCCCGGGGAGAGCTCGTGTTCCCCTACAGCAGCTTCTGTCCTCTGCGCAGAACACGAAAGAACGTCCTAGGAGCGCCAACTCGTCCCTCATGGCGCGACCCTACCTGGGAATCCAGACCTGGACAGCGTCCCTGTGCATGCAAAGCGGAGCGGCCACCCCTCCCCACGCCTTCCAAAACTGCAGGAGGGCAGGCGCTGGACAGCCCCGAAACCCGAATCCCGCTCTGTCGTCACCCCTCGCTCCTGCTGTGGCTGCGGGCAGCCTGGGGCCTCGAAGCTTCAGGGCAGAGCGGCAGCCCACGCCACCTGGGCAAGGTGACCAAGACGGGCGCGTGGCTGCCCAGCGTCCTGGAGATTCTGGGTTCTCTTCCCTTCCATCCCGTCAACGGGCGCCATCAGTTTGGTCACAGGGAAATGGGCAGTGGGGACCCCTGGTGTCTGCTGGCACCTGAGAGAACTCAGATCCTCCCTCGTGTGGCCAGGGAGGCGGCAAGCACAGAGCTGGGGGCCAGGGGGTCTCTGGGCCAGCCCCGCCGAAGTCAAGGACAAGGCTTGCTCTGCTCACCCCTTGCGTTGCTTAAGCGCCCGTAACCCGGTGCCTCCCGTGGGGACAGGAGCGCCGCCAAGCCAGCGTCAGGAGCCGGGTCTGCGGGACTCTGCAGCAGCCTGGTCTTCACGCTGCCCGCGCTTCCCGTGCGCTCCTGTGCTCAAAGCTTGGTCCCCGCGCGGTGACGCTGACAGTGCCTGGCGGGAGGCGGTGGCATCACCAGGACCCGAGCCTCCGAGCCTCGGAAGGATGGGGTGGCCCCTGTGAGAGCCCCTTCGCCAGCAGCAGCCCTCACTGGGAGGTCTGGGCCGCCCACACGCACTCCTGTGTGATGCCACTGGTGTGTGTTGGGGGGGCTCTGCTAGACACTGACCTCACGGGGCTGCCACTCTTGGAATTTGAGCCTCCAAAACAGTGAGATTAAATGTCTCCCCCACCCACAGCACCCGGCCGGGGGGGGTTTGCTTACACAGAGGACGGCTGCAGCGCCTGCCCGCATGGTGATGCCCGCGTGCTCACAGAGCGCGGCCTCCGAGGGAACTCGAGAGCTCGCACTGACCTCGCCGTGAGGGCCTCCCTACAGGCGCCAGGGCGGGACATGTGGGGGAAGACAGTGGCGAGGCAGGGGGCATGGCCCTGGCTGCTGGGAGCCCCTGGGGGAGCTGGACCACCCAGCTGCACTTCCCAGGAGAAAGGACCCTGCCCTGGGGCGGCGGCCGGGGGTGCGGTCAAGGAAACCCGCGCAAGGGGCGCTGTCTCCCACACCGCTTGTGACCTCCCAAGTGATGCAAACGAGGGTCCTATCAGACCTTCTGTCTGTGCTCACGGAACCTCACAGCAACATCTAGAATATTCCATGTCTACATGTTCCTGTAGCCTCACCACGTGTGGAATATCACACGTCCATGTGTTCCCTTAACCACACAACATGTGCAATGTTCCATGTCTGTGTTCACGTTAACCTCATGACAACATGTAGGATATCACGTGTCTGTGTGTTCCCTTAACTGCACAACATGTACAACATTCTGTGTCTGTGTGTTCACGGAACCTCACAGAAACATCTAGAATGTTCCATATCTGCATGTTCATGTAACCTCATGACAACATGTACAACGCACCATGTCCATGTGTTCCCTTAACCTCACCA
The DNA here is from genome assembly GCF_964237555.1 of Oryctolagus cuniculus. Taxonomy (NCBI): domain Eukaryota; kingdom Metazoa; phylum Chordata; class Mammalia; order Lagomorpha; family Leporidae; genus Oryctolagus; species Oryctolagus cuniculus. The sequence goes on along the minus strand of NC_091436.1, from coordinate 1,086,625 downwards.
CACGCAGAATAGTCTGTGTCTGTGTGTTCACGCAACCTCACCACAACGTGTGGGACCTCCACAGGAAAGGATCGGGGTGAATGTCCCCCCGCCTTGTATGAACTCTTGCAGAGCTGGGATTGGAGCAGACGTGAGCCCAGCTGGCTCCAGCCCTGCAGGTGCCAGGGCCCTGCGCAGGGAGGGTGTCGGGAGGGAAAGCGGTCAGACTCATCCAGGCTTTGTGGTGGGAACCTCGTGCATACAGCTGTGTGTGAGATGAGGACAAGGACCAGATGCAAGCAGGGGAGGCTTTGAGCCTTGGAGCACTGGGGAGCGCCAGGGAGAGCCATGGGGAGCGCCGAGGCCCGAGTGAGGACCCGGTGTGTCTGCCCCTGGGAGAGACGTGGGGACCACTGAGGCCCGAGAGAGGACCCAGTGTGTCTGCCCCGGGAGAGCCATGGGGAGCGCCGAGGCCCAAGTGAGAACCCGGTGTGTCTGCCCCTAGGAGAGCCCTGGGGACCACTGAGGCCCGAGTGAGGACCCGGTGTGTCTGCCCCTGGGAGAGACGTGGGGAGCGCCGAGGCCCGAGTGAGGACCAGGTGTGTCTGCCCCTAGGAGAGCCGTGGGGACCACTGAGGCCCGAGTGAGGACCAGGTGTGTCTGCCCCTGGGAGAGCCGTGGGGACCACTGAGGCCCGAGTGAGGACCTGGTGTGTCTGCCCCTGGGAGAGCCCTGGGGACCACTGAGGCCCGAGTGAGGACCTGGTGTGTCTGCCCCTGGGAGAGCCGTGGGGAGTGCCGAGGCCCGAGTGAGGACCAGGTGTGTCTGCCCCGGGAGAGCCCTGGGGACCACTGAGGCCTGAGTGAGGACCCGGTGTGTCTGCCCCTGGGAGAGCTGTGGGGAGCGCCGAGGCCCGAGTGAGGACCCGGTGTGTCTGCCCCGGGAGAGCCCTGGGGACCACTGAGGCCCGAGTGAGGACCCGGTGTGTCTGCCCTGGGAGAGCCCTGGGGACCACTGAGGCCCGAGTGAGGACCCGGTGTGTCTGCCCCTGGGAGAGCCCTGGGGACCACTGAGGCCCGAGTGAGGACCAGGTGTGTCTGCCCTGGGAGAGCCCTGGGGACCACTGAGGCCCGAGTGAGGACCAGGTGTGTCTGCCCCTGAGAGAGCTGTGGGGACCACTGAGGCCCGAGTGAGGACCAGGTGTGTCTGCCCTGGGAGAGCCCTGGGGACCACTGAGGCCCGAGTGAGGACCTGGTGTGTCTGCCCCTGGGAGAGCCCTGGGGACCACTGAGGCCCGAGTGAGGACCTGGTGTGTCTGCTGCCTGGCTCTTGCCCCCTCCCCTGCAGGGGCTGCCAGCTTCCTGGAGTCTGGCCTGGGCTGGTGTCTGGGTGACTGGGGGAGGGGGGCGCTGCCCCTGTCTGACTTGGGTTCCTGGGGACGCGAGGCCATCTTGATTTCACCTTGCGTCGGTCGCCCCCGCTTGCGCCAGCCGGGAGCCTCCTGTGCAAAGCCTGCCTCCAGGGGCCGTGGCATCGCTCCTTCCTGAAGGGCTTCGGGTGCCATAGCGAGAGCAGGGCGGCCGTGCACCCCCCCCTTCCCGGAAGCCGGCCGGTGTTGCTCTCTGTCCGTCAAGTGGAGTGAGGCTTTTCCACGGAGAAGTCTCGGGCATCGGCTGTGCGATCACACACAGGGCCTCTCCACAGTCTCTGACACGTGGAATTGAAGAATAACTTTATCTTTGGTGCAAAAATGTCTCTCAATCCAGTCATTGTGTTCTCACCACATGCACTTTCCATGAATTTGTGAAAATGCTTTGTACTTAAAACCAGTAAAATAAATTCAATGACTTCAAAACTACTGAATGAAATCAAAGCCACCAGTGTTTAATGGACTGGGTGTGAGCCCGTGTTAGCAGTGGAAGATTAGAAAAGTCCCGGTCCATTCTAGAGGTGTGAGCAGCTCTGTCCCACGGGGACCGGGAAGGAGAGGGACCCAGCTGGAGACCCTGCCTGGCCCAGAATGCCCAGCAGGAGCACTCGGCTCATCACCCAGTGCGCGCTCAGCACCCGCATCCACGCTGACAAAGGAGCAGTGACGACCGTGAGATGGGGAGGCAGCCGCTGGCCGGGTCCACACCAGCGCTGCCCGCCTGTGAGTCCACATTTCGCCAGCGGCATTTCAGAAATGCTGCCATTTGATTTTACGATCGTCCACGCTGAGTTGTGTTCCCTCCTCCCGGGGCTCATTTGCGGCGCTGGCCGCTGCAGGTCGGCTGGGCGTCCCAGGAGGTGGGGATGCTGCCGCGAGTGGCTGCCGGACAGTGTGCGCCGTGATAGGCAGTGTGCGCGTTCTGAGGCTGGCTTTGCGGCTCTGAATGTACCCGTCTCGGAGGAGGCATCCCGCGTGTTCTGAAGAGTTCCGCGGGTTTTCTCCAGAGGATCCCATGTCAGCCACGTCTGAGGGAGTGATAGCATCTCTTCAGCCTTCTGGAACCTTCCAAGGACACACTTGTAACATTCATTGTCATGCGATAACACTTTTACATTACGACACTCGAGGGGGAGGTCGCAGTGGCAGTGAGCTCTGCTCACTCTCGGGGGCGGGGACCTCCACAGCCCCACCCACACGGGTCTGTCTTCAGCTTCATTTCTGAGTAAGTGTTCTACATCCCTGCAGAGCGGATAACCCAAGACCTAAAAAGACAGGGGCGGGGCCAGCGCGGTGGCCCAGGGGCTCAGGCCACCACTTGCCACACTGGCGTCTCCTACCAGTGCAGGTTCACCTCCGGCTGCTCCGCGTCTGATCCAGCTCGCTCCTCGTGCACCTGAGTCTGGGGGTGTCCCAGGGAGGGGTCTGCTGAGTGTCCCGGGGGGGGGTCTGGAGGTGTCCCAGGGAGGGGTCTGGGGGTGTCCCAGGGGGGTCTGGGGGTGTCCCAGGGAGGGGTCTGGGGGTGTCCCAGGGAGGGGTCTGGGGGTGTCCCAGGGAGGTCTGGGGGTGTCCCAGGGAGGGGTCTGGGGGTGTCCCAGGGGGGTCTGGGGGTGTCCCAGGGAGGGGTCTGGGGGTGTCCCAGGGGGTCTGGGGGTGTCCCGGGGGGGTCTGGGGGTGTCCCAGGGAGGGGTTGTGCCCAGCAGCCACACAGAAGAGCCCGTTGGCAGGCCCTGGGCACGGGAAGCCGTGGACACTGGGCACAGCACGTCCTGCTGCTGCTGCAACGTCTCCTTGGAGAGGTGAGCACACCCAGCTGCCCCTCCTTCTCTGAGCTCCGGGGGGTTGTTTCTTCCCTGTTGCTTTCAGCTACAGGAGCCCCAGGCTAGGTTACAAGTGGCAATGTGTGAGGTGAGGGTGGGGTGAGGGTGGGGTGAGGGTGGGGGTGAGGGTGGAGGTGAGGGTGAGGGTGAGGGTGAGGTGAGGGTGGAGGTGAGGGTGGGGGTGAGGGTGGGGTGAGGTGTCGCTCCCCCTCTTCGTGGAGGAACGACACTAAGCCCTGCCTAGGCTTCATATCCGAGTCACAGCACCATTATGTCGCTCCCCGTCTTCGTGGAGGAGCAACACAGGACCCTGCGCTGTTCTTTCGTCTGCTCGGCCCTCCCCGGGTTTGCTGCTGGTTCTTCCCGGGTTGGCTACTATCCCTTCCACCTCCGTGGAAGGGCAGTTCCCCCTGGCCACTTTCCCCACTTCCGCAGGGGAGCGGCACACCGCCGGCCGGGTCTCTCGGGGGCTGCACAGGTGTTCCTTCAGCTAGATGTTCCCCATAGATGTTCCTGGTGCATGCCGTCTCTCTCCTCCTTTATAGTCCTCCTCCGCCAATCCTAACTCGGCTGCCCACACGCCGAGTACGCTGCTCTCCAATCAGGAGCAAGTCCTACAGTTTATTGGTTGAACTGGAGGCAGCTGGGTAGAAGCTGTTTTCTCCTCTCCCAGCGCCATATTGTAGGAGAGCAGATGCATAGAATAAGTCTTAATTCCAGTAACTTAGTCTAGTCCGAGCTGCTCCCCACAGAGGAGAGCAGATGCATAGAATAAGTCCTAATTCGAGTAACTTAGTCTAGTCCGGATTGCTCCCCACAGTGAGGGTGGAGGTGAGGGTGGAGGTGGGGGTGAGGGTGGGGGTGAGGGTGGGGGTGAGGGTGGGGGTGAGGGTGGGGTGAGGGTGGGGTGAGGGTGGGGGTGAGGGTGGAGGTGAGGGTGAGGGTGGAGGTGAGGGTGGGGGTGAGGGTGGGGGTGAGGGTGGAGGTGAGGGTGGGGGTGAGGGTGAGGGTGGAGGTGAGGGTGGGGGTGAGGGTGGAGGTGAGGGTGGAGGTGAGGGTGAGGGTGGAGGTGAGGGTGGGGTGAGGGTGGGGGTGAGGGTGGAGGTGAGGGTGAGGGTGGGGGTGAGGGTGAGGGTGAGGGTGGGGGTGAGGGTGGAGGTGAGGGTGGGGGTGAGGGTGAGGGTGGAGGTGAGGGTGGGGGTGAGGGTGAGGGTGGAGGTGAGGGTGGGGGTGAGGGTGGAGGTGAGGGTGGAGGTGAGGGTGAGGGTGGAGGTGAGGGTGGGGTGAGGGTGGGGGTGAGGGTGGAGGTGAGGGTGAGGGTGGAGGTGAGGGTGGGGGTGAGGGTGGGGGTGAGGGTGGAGGTGAGGGTGGGGGTGAGGGTTGAGGTGAGGGTTGAGGGTGGAAGTGGGGGTGGAGGTGAAGGTGGTAGTCAGGGTGAGGGTGAGGGTGGGGGTGAGGGTGGAGGTGAGGGTGGAGGTGAGTGCGCCTTGCTCTGTTGCTCTTTGCACTCTTATGGGCTGAACAAGTCTGTCCTGGAACACACTGACCATCCGTCCTCGCGGGCCCGGCCAGTCTGTCCTGGAACACACTGCCTGTCCACCCGAGTCTGTCCCAGAACACACTGACCGTCCTTCCTCGCGGGCCCGGCCAGTCTGTCCCGCAGAGCGCGCTGACGCCAGGGCTGGGGTGCAAGTGAGCACGGAGCTTCCCCTGCACGTGGTGAGCGAGACACGGAGCCGGTGCAGGGGCCGCGCACTGAGCAGGACGGAAGCCTGCTGTAGCGCCAGGCACTGTGGCGTCCGGTGTGTGCAGGGGTGCACGGCAGAGGGGGGAGGGGCCCCAGGTTAGACGTGGGCTCTGGGACGCAGGGCCTGGGGGCGCAGCTCCTCCCCGGGACCTCCCTTCTGCAGCGTCCTCTTCCGGGCCTGGTCTGCCTTCCTGGGACACAGAAAGCAAGGCAGGGGAGAAGCCGACGGAGCTCTTCCTGCCTCAGCCCTGCTCCAACACCATCTCCATCCCCGACCCCTCCCCCCGGGAACGCCCCCTGCCTCCAGCTCCGCAAGCCGCACTGGCCATGTGCTCGACCTCAGGAGGACTCTTCCGTAGCCAAATGCAAGCCCTGCCCCACCAATCCGCAAATCTCACTTGGCAAAGCAAGCCGGCCCAAGGGGCTGCCTCCTAGCAGCTGCGGCCGCCGGCCGTGGAGACAGGGCCTCGGCCTCACCCTCCCTCGACTCCCAGGCACTGGGCAGCTGTCGGGGCCTGCAGTTTACGTGCATCTACTGGGTGTGGTTCCCGCGTGTGCTTTTCTTCCTGAACTGAAATGGAAGGCAAAGCGAGGCCCAGCACAGCAGGACAAGGATAAAGTCCGCCCGACAGAGGGCGCTCCCATCGCGAGCTCTGCCGGAAAATTCTACACGCGGGTCCCAGGAGTGACTTCACGCGTCTTCCCCCCAGTGGCAACGGGCGCTCACGTATTTTTACCTATTTGGCTAAGTCAAAATGCAAAGCAAAGACATCGTGAAGTGGCCTCTGCACTAGTCACTTGTCACCAGGTTTTATAGCCTATATGAGGATACGGAGCTAACGGAGCTGGTGGGAGAAACTGAAATGACACCCACTGGGCTGGAAAAGCTACTCACAGCTGAGCCAACGAATTAAGATCCAGTGGCAGGGCCGGCGCTGTGGCGCAGTAGGTTAACCCCCGCCTGCAGCGCCAGCATCCCAAATGGGCGTCAGTTCTAGTCCTGGCTGCTCCTCTTCCAATCCAGCTCTCTGCTGTGGCCCGGGAAAGCAGTGGAAGATGGCCCAAGTCCTTGGGCCCCTGCACCCACGTGGGAGACCCAGAAGAAGCTCCTGGCTCCTGGCTCCAAATCAGCACAGCTCTGGCCATTGCGGCCATTTGGGGAGTGAACCAGTGGATGGAAGACCTCTCTCTCTCTCTCTCTCTCTCTCCCTCTCACTGTCTGTAACTCTACCTCTCAAATAAAAAAATAAAATCTTAAAAAAAGATCCAGATGTTTCCCTCTCATCCCTGTAGAGAGATCAATGAGTAGCTTGATTGAGTGATTCTATGCCAGGACTCAGCACTCTCAAGTGTAAATAGTGTTTACTGATGTTTTGTCTCTGCCCACATCAGTGAAGATAATGCTGTTATTTTTTCCTTGACCTGGCAAACACAGGATCTGATCGGCTGATGCTTGGGAAGACGGCAGAGTCCCTGTGCATGCGACCCAGCTGGCCCCGGGCGCTGGCCTGTGCAGGAGAGCAGCGACCCCGCGCTGCCGGGGTCGGGGGGCCTCGCTCTGTGCGCTCCGCGAGGCCCCTGCCCTTCCCAGTGCGGGCGACTAAAGGGCTCAGGCGCTCAAGGCCGCCCTTCCCACCCGCGCTTCCTCCAGACCTGCCGGCCGGACGTGGACAGAGCCTCCTCACTTTTAGCCACAACGTGTCCTGGCCACACGTGTGCCCTGCGTGGCCTCAGTCGCCACGCTCTCAGCTTCCGCTCTGACGAGGTAGAAATCTCGGCGGGACGCGGGCTCCTGGCGTCTGCGGGTGGCACAGCACAGCACGGGGCAATCAGACAGCTGGCCTAGCCCCGTAAATTCACTTTTTACAGTTCCTTCTGTTTTGCTTCAGTGTCGCTAACCATCACCACCAAGGTTTGGAGGCCGATTTTAGTCCACATCAGCACAAGCAGCAGCCAGGGTGTGGTGGGGTCCCTGTCCGCAGGCGCATAGCTGGCTCTTTAAATAGTACCATGGAACCCGCTCTCATTAGGCACAGCTGTGCAGCCCGCAGCTTCTGCTTTTAATAACATCTGAATCCGTAGCTGGGAGATATTTTTTAAATGTCAGTGCTACAAAATGCCATGCCAAACTTACTGAAAAGGAAGTTTCAAAACAACACGTCCACAGGCTTGGAAAGAGAAAACGCTCAGGACACGCAGCTGGTTTCAACACGGCTGCTCCTCCGGCCGCCCTTTGTTCTCACATCTGAGCTGCCTGAAACAGCTCGTTCCCAGCCAGGACTCCAGGGTCGCTGGGGCGCCCACAGCAGGTGCAGGCTCAGGAGGCCCAGGGCTCCCCGAGAAGGTGGGGTGCGTGGATGCTCCACCCAGACGCAGGCTTGGCTCCCAGCACTGCTTCTTCCTCCCATGCTTCTAGCAAACACGCACGTCCCTCCCACACGACACCCCAGGGCTCTGTCCTTCTGGGCTCAGGCGGGGTCGGCTCGAGGTTTCCACTTAGGGGTCCACAGGTCTGGAGCAAAAGCGCAGGCAGCCCCCAGGCTGTGAACGGTCGAGGACCTGTTTTCACACCTGGAGCACAGGCTCAGGCCATCAACCGCTCTGTGGGCAGCAAGGGGGCAAATCCCAGGCCCAGGGCGCTGGGCTCTGCTCCGTCCACACCAAGGGCCCTGGGCTCCGCTCCGTCCACACCAAGGGCCCTGGGCTCTGCTCCACCCACACCAAGGGCCCCAGGGGACCCGGATGAGCCGTGTCTGTGCAAGTTCCAGAAAGCCATGAATGGCAGTAACTGAATACCTTTTTTTTAAAAGGTTTATTTATTTATTTGAAAGAGTTACACAGAGAGAGGAGAGGCAGAGAGAGAGAGAGAGAGAGAGAGAGGTCTTCCATCCGCTGGTTCACTCCTCAGATGGCGGCGATGGCTGGAGCTGTGCTGATCCAAAGCCAGGAGCCAGGAGCTTCTTCCAGGTCTCCCACGCGGGTGCAGGGGCCCAAGGACTTGGGCCATTGTCCGCTGCTTTCCCAGGCCACAGCAGAGAACTGGATGGGAAGAGGAGCAGCCGGGACTAGAACCAGCCCCCATATGGGATGCCAGCATTTCAGGCCAGGGCTTTAAACCGCTGTGCCACAGCACAGGCCCCAATAAATCTTTTTAAATGGAGGTAAAGTCATCTTAAAGCTAATTTATTGGGTGGCCCAAAGAGAAAGACACAACTGTAGCAATTACAAGGACCTTTGTTGATAGAAGATGGAAACAGTTAATAGACACAGAGATGAGGAGGGTGTTCAGCACAGAGAATAAGACGGAGCTCGGTGTGCCCACGTCCCACATCAGGCCCACGTCCACATCAGGTCCACGCACCACGTCAGGCCCACGTCCATGTCAGGCCCACGTCGCATGTCAGGCCCCAGCTCCACTTCCGTTCCAGCCTCCTGCTGCTGCCTACCCTGGGAGACAGCAGGGAACGTCAGGGTGACAGATACTCAACTCCTCTCACTGCCTCTGAGTCAGACCTAGAACTACACCCCAGCCCTGGTCCTCACCTCCCCTCAGCCCTTTTGCCTCACCTCCCCCCGGTCCTCCCCTCACCCCACCTCAGCCCTGGTCCTCACCTCCCCCTCAGCCCTGGTCCTCACCTCCACCTCAGCCCTGGTCCTCACCTCAGCCTGGTCCTCACCCCAGCCCTGGTCCTCACCTCAGCCTGGTCCTCCCCTCAGCCCTGGTCCTCACCTCCCCTCAGCCCTGGTCCTCACCCCAGCCCTGGTCCTCACCTCAGCCTGGTCCTCACCCCAGCCCTGGTCCTCACCCCAGCCCTGGTCCTCACCTCAGCCTGGTCCTCACCCCAGCCCTGGTCCTCACCTCCCCTCTGGTCCTCACCTCAGCCCTGGTCCTCACCTCACCCCACCTCAGCCCTGGTCCTCACCTCCACCTCAGCCCTGGTCCTCACCTCCCCTCAGCTCTGGTCCTCACCTCCCCTCAGCTCTGGTCCTCACCTCAGCCCTGGTCCTCACCTCCCCTCAGTCTGGTCCCCACCTCAGCTCTGGTCCTCACCTCCCCCTCAGCCCTGGTCCTCACCTCCCCCTCAACCTGGTCCCCACCTCCCCTCAGCTCTGGTCCTCACCTCCCCCTCAGCCCTGGTCCTCACCTCAGCCCTGGTCCTCACCTCCCCTCAGCCTCACAGATTCTTTTTCTTTTTTAAAGATTAATTTTATCTGTTTAAGGCAGAGCTACAGAGAGATGCAGAGACAGAGAGAGGTCTTCCACCCACTGGTTCACTCCCCAGATGGCCGCAACGGCCAGAGCTGTGCTGATCTGAAGCCAGGAGCCAGGAGCTTCTTCCAGGTCTCCCACGTGGGTGTGGGGGCCCAAGCACTTGGGCCATCTTCCACTGCTTTCCCAGGCCACAGCAGAGAGCTGGATGGGAAGTGGAGTAGCCGGGACTGGAACCGGTGTTCGTATGTGATGCCAACACTGCAGGCAGCGGCTTCAGGCCAGGGCGTTAACCTGCTGCGCCACAGGGCCACCCCCATTCTTTCATTCCTTTTCAAAAGCTCACTGCTGTGCCCTTTGCCCTCAGGGTGCCGGCCTCCCTGGGCCCCACCTCCCTCCTCGTGGTTCCTCCCTGCTACCCCGGCCCGGCAGCCCTGGCAGCCCGTGTCGCTGACAGTGATTGATGGATGCAGCTTGGCCGCCGCGCCCCGTGCCTCCCCGCAGTCTCCTCCGCAGGAGCGCCGACGGAGCACGCTGCATTGAGGGCTTTGACACAGCCATGGCTTCACGGAGGACGAGTTTGCTTGAAATGTAACAGTCAACACTAAGCAAAAAAGAAAGAAATTGTACACTCACCTGAGTGCAGAAACCATAATTACATCTGCAGGAGAACTCGGCCAATACTGCAAACGCTATTTTTGTGCTGAAGTCAAGCACTTGTGGCTTTGCCTTGAAGAAACATCTCCGGTACAACAGCTCAGTTCAAAGTGCAGATCCTGGCGAGGCGCGAGGGTGTCTGCCGCCCTGAGAAGCCAGCTGCCGTGTGGAGGGTGGGGCCCCGTGGGCCGGGCGGCCGCTGCCCCGGCCGTGGCTTCCTCTGCGTGTGCACGGTCCGGAAGGGGCCTGTGTGTGCGCCTGTAATCCCACCGCCCTTGCGTCCTGTGGTGTGGGGGCTCTGAGGGGGTGAGCCCACTCCATCCTCGTCCTCTCGCCTAAATTGCAGGTCCTGGAGTCGGCCACGGTGCAGCCCTGCCTCGGGAACAGGGTCCTCTCCCGTCCCCTCACTTCTGCAGCTCCACCGCTCCCTGCACCTGAACCTGGGCTGCCTGAGAACGCTCTTCAGAGCATAGGTCTGCGGGCCAGGCTGCCCCACAGTCACCCGTTCCCTGTCTCCCAGGTGCTCCTGTGTGTTGGTCGGACCAGAAACCCTGCTCTGCTTTCCACCCCAGCTCCTTCCAGCGAGCGCCGCCTCCATGGCATTGCTGCCACCGCCCGCGTCCCTCCAAGGCATCCCGTTTCCTGGGAGCAGGGTGAGCGCCCGGCGCAGGGTCAGCGTGCACCCAGCTCCGGCTGGCAGAGCCCGGGCGCACCCACCTGAAGGCTGATGAGAGGCGGGCTTTGGCCGGGGGTGAAGAAACAGTGCAGCAAGGACCCGGGGTCAAGACATCGGTCACCAGGGCAACCGCACGGAGGAGCCTCCCGAGCAGCTTGCCGATGAAACGTCGGAGCGAACACGGACAGCAGGAGACCGAGCGCACCTTCTCTCGGAGGGCTCCCTTGACTGCACCAGCGCAGGCGGACAAAGAGGGAAGAGGGGCACCATCTGGCACAGAGACTGCCGTGCGGCTGGGATGCCCACGCCTCACAGCGGGGGCCTGATGCCGCTGGCCTCCCTCCCCTAACACAGGCTCTGCGCCTGATGCCGCTGACCCCCCCCAACACAGGCTCTGCACCTGATGCCCCTCACCCCCCTCCCCTAACACAGGCTCTGTGCCTGATGCCCCTCACCCTCCTCCCCTAACACAGGCTCTGGGCCTGACCCCACTGACCCCCCCCCCAACACAGGCTCTGGGCCTGACCCCACTGACCCCCCCCAACACAGGCTCTGGGCCTGACCCCACTGACCCCCCCCAACACAGGCTCTGGGCCTGACCCCACTGACCCCCCTCCCCTAACACAGGCTCTGGGCCTGATGCCCCTCACGCCCCCTCCTCCTGACACAGAGGGCATGTGAGAGGTGAAAGGGAGCCACTAAGGCCGTGCTCTGTCCCTGCCCTCAGACCTTTCGGCCAGGCTGCATTGGTGCTGCCCGAGTGAGCAGCCCCTGCGACTGCACCTGACACGGAGGCAGGAGGAGACAGCCATGGGGACACCTATGGGGCAGGACACACAGGCACAGGGGCTCCGTGCCACTCTTAGAGCTCCTGATCATGGCTGATGTGTGAGGAAGCAACCAACAACCAGAAGCGTGAAGTGGCTCACACCCCGGATGTGAAGTGGCCCAGACCCCGAGTGTGAAGTGGCCCAGACCCCGAGTGTGAAGTGGCCCAGACCCCGAGTGTGAAGTGGCCCAGAGAGCCCCACATGTGACATGGCTCACATCTTTCAGAGTTATGGTGCCCGCTTCAAAATACTGACAGCGAAAGCTGAAGCCATGTGTGCAAGGTTGGGGGTGACCACAGAGGTGGACACTGGAGAAGAAAATGCCGCGTTTCAAAGCCAGGGAGAGTGGCATCCCTGGGAGGAGAGAGACAGGCGGCCATTGTACCGTGCAATGCGTTCTTGAGCCTCCTTGCCTGCCTGGGGCTGGTTGCTCCCGAATGCACACCGTGACACGATCCTGACGGCTGTGCGTGGACACACACTCAGCCCATTTAACACCTGCGGCCCACAAGCACATCGACAGGCGGCACTCGGGGGTGTGACACTGATGGGGTCGCCCTCCCAGTAGAGTCGCTAGCTCTACTCAAGTGTTACCCGTCCCCTGCTGTGTCCGCCTCCGCTGCCCAGGGGCCTGACAGCCTGAGCCGGCGCAGACAGGAGTGCTGGACTCCGTAAGGAGCCTGTGCGCCGGGCCCCCATCCAGGCTTTGTCTAGACGGTGCTCGTGGTGGAGACCAGGCCACTCTCTGCGGCCGCCCGCTCTCCCCAGCCCTGTGCACTCAGAGCGGCCACACGTGGCGGCTGCCTCCAGGTGTCTGAAGTTGAGAGTGGAGACCCAGCCTCCTTCCTGGGTGATCAGCAGTGGGGTCCCTGTGTGCCGCTGGGAGGGGGCAGAGCCCAGCAGCCAGCACTTGGAGACTGCAACCCACGACCCAGGAACACAGGGGGGCGATGCCCCCCAGGTCTCCAGGGCAGCCCTCACGCACAGAGCGCGGGCCTCCCGACCCGTGGTGAGCACAGATAGGAAACCAAACCAAACTGACACAGGGGCCAGCCAGGGAGGACTTCCAGGGACGCCGGACACTGACCACCCTCCGGCCGAGGCAGAGGGATCGGTGAGTCCTGAGCAGAAGGCCTGAGCCTGTGGGATGAGAACCAGGGAGCAGGACCCGGGGTGGGGGGGAGCGGCTGTGAGCGGAGACGCAGCTGGCGGACGCCGCCTCTGGCTTTGGGGCTGCGGGGCCTCCCCAGCCCAGGGCTGCGCCCGGCGGCTGCCCCTGCTCAGGTTGCTGACTGCTGGAAGAAGGGGTCTGGGGGCCGAGGGCGCCTCACAGCCCCGGTGGGGAGTCCTCCCTCGGGCTCGGCTGTGACCGCGGACGGGATCAGCTCAGCTCCTGCCCCAGGGTTTTCCTGGCCGCGGGCCCGCGGCCACTGGGTGACTGCACAGCCCAGGCAGGCTGCTCCGGGCGCCCACAGGCATGTCTGGTTTCTGGAACTGCAGAGACCTTTTTCCATGAACAATATGAAACAGATTTCACAAAACACCACAAAGCAACAGTCTCTCGGTTTGTTTTCGTGGTTCTGCCTTCCCCTACGCTGGCGCTGATTTTCAAGCATACTTAATCGTAAGGGTTTAATGAGGAATTAATTCAATAAGAATCAAGTCAATGTAATTTATAGTTAGGAGAAACGTAGGTTGTATTGATTTTGCTAAAATGGGAGTTCTCAGAATATCAGCTTTTCATAGCCATTTAAGAAAAAAAACAAAATCAAAATGTAAGTGAAGCAACATGTCAGATGTGTCTGACTTCTTGTTTATATTTAAAAAAAACCCACAAAACCACACAGAGACACAGCCCCCAGGACGCACAGCCTCCTGCTGAGTGGCGAAGGGGCGGTAAACACAGCAGCAGCATTGTCAGCTGCCCCGTCAGGGACCCTGGCTCCAGAGAACCACGCACCCGCACACACATGTACACACATGAGCACATGCCTGCACACACATGTACACACATGAGTATACACCTGCACACACCCATACACACAAGCACACCTGCACACATGAGCACACGCCTGCACACACATGAGTATACACCTGCACACACAAACTCACACACATACACACATGAGTATACACCTGCCCACACGCACACACACATACACACCTACACACCTGCATACGATACACACATGAGCACACACCTGCACATATGTACACACATGAGCACACAGCTGCACACACATGCACACACATGAGTATACACCTGCACACACAAGCTCACACACACACATGAGTATACACCTGCACACACGCACACGCAAGCACACACCTACACACCTGCACACGATACACACATGAGCACACACCTGAACATATGTTCACACACGAGCACACACATGTACACACATGAGCACACCCACACACACAAGCACACACATACACACCTCCACACATGAGCACATGCCTGCACACACACATACACACATGAGTATACACCTGCACACACCCACACACAAGCACACACCTGCACACATGAGCACACGCCTGCACACACACATACACACATGAGTATACACCTGCACACACACACAAGCACACACCTACACATCTGCACACGATACACACATGAGCACACATCTGCACATATGTACACACATGAGCACACACCTTCACATGATACACACATGAGCACACACCTACACATCTGCACACACACACAAGCACACACCTACACACCTGCACACGATACACACATGAGCACACACCTGCACACGATACACACATGAGCACACACCTGCACATAGGTACACACATGAGCACGCACCTGCAGGAACACAAGCAGACACATCCGACCGATGCCTTGGGCACCAGGCTGGTTGATGTCATCGCCTCGCGAGATCAGGAGTGGCTGTGCTGTGTCTCTCCAGGGCAGGCTGTCTTCCCAGCGGCTGGCGGGCGCCCTTCACCTCTGCAGCAAATCCAGGTGGCGCAGGGCGTCCGTGCTCCTCAGCCGAGCCTAGGAGGTGACGGGGCCGAGAAAGGGGCCCAGAGAGAAAACCGCAGGACCGATGTGGCAGAACACCTCGGATTTTTTTAAAGATTTATTTATTTATTTGAAAGTTGGAGTTACACAGAGAAGGAGAGGCCGAGGCAGAGAGAGAGAGAGAGAGAGAGAGAGGTCTTCCATCTGCTGCTTCACTCCCCAATTGGCCACTTCGGCCGGAGCTGCGCCGAATCAAAGCCAGGAGCCAGGAGCTTCTTCCAGGTCTCCCACGTGGGTGGGTGCAGGGGCCCAAGGACTTGACCATCATCCACTGCTTTCCCAGGCCCAGTAGAGAGCTGGATCGGACGTGGAGCAGCTGGGACTTGAACTGGCGCCCACGTGGGATGCCGGACTGCAGGTGGCGGCTTTACCCGCTCCGCCACAGCACCGGCCCTCACCCAAGATTTTTAAAATGCAGTTGATGTCTGTATCTCTCTTCAGGATTCGTTTATTTATTTATTTGACAAGCAGAGTTACACAGAGGGAGGGAGACACGGGGAGGAGAGAGAGACAGCCTTGCACCTGCTGATTGACTCCCAAAATGCCCACAGCAGGCAGGGCAGGGCCAGGCCAGAGCCAGGAGCCAAAATTACACCTCGTTCTTGATACAGAGAGAGAAAACCATCAGGAAGGAAATACACCAAAATGTGGGTGAATTTATTGGGCGTAACTTTCTCACATTTCTTTAAATTTTCCTTTTCTAAATTTCCCATAAGGCATATCTGCTCTACTGCTTGGACAGCTCGTTTTCTGAGGACACAGAATTAACCCTGGGGGTGCGGAAGCGTTGGCGCAGCTTCTCCACCGAGGACGGGCGTCGGTAAAGTCTGTTCAGAGCTTCTGAAGGTAAAAGGCACGCTGAATGTGGCAAGTACCACCCCTTCCCAAGTAGCAAGCCATCCACTTGTGAGTGTCACAGGTGTCCTTGGGGAAGGCGCTCCTTCCCACGCACACCCGGGATTCACTCCAGACCACAGTCAAGTTCACAGAAACCCGGAAGCTGGGGTCCCCTGGACGCCGCTGTGCCTTGGGCTTTGGGCTGAGTGCTTGGTAAACGGTCCCGCCCTGCTCGGGGAGAGGCTGTTGTCCTTCGCCTGGATTCCAGGCTCTTGGTTTTGGCCTTGCCCAGTCCTCGCTGTTGTGAGCATCTGAGGAAGGAACCGGAAGGTGGGAGCTCTCCCTCTCCCCCTCCCCCCTCCCCTCCCCTCCCCCTCCCCCTCCCCTCCCCCGCCCCCTCCTCTTTCAAGTAAGTAAGTACACATTTTTTTACAGGTACAAGCTGTGAGTAGGCAGTAATCGCGTGGAAGTGAACTAGGACAGGACGGAGGTCTCTGCACAGTGCAGACAGAAAGGAGGGGACAGGGACGGGGCTGCGGGGCCACCTCTGCGAGCCACGTCCACGCCGGCAAGCACCCTGCTGGGCGGGGCCGCAGCCTCAGCCCTCTGCGCTGGACTCCATTCCTCCTTGCCCAGAGGGAATTCCTCTTTTTCCACGTCTCTTTGTTTTCCCCGAGTGTCACTGCCAAGGACTTAAATCCTATGGATTGTTAGGAACCGTCTAAGGCTCCAGAGAGGATACTTCTGAGAAATGTCATGTTTACAGGAATCTTGTCTATTCCAACTTTTCTCCTGTGTTTCTCAACCTTGTAGGAAAAAAAACCACAAATTATGAGAGAGGGAGAGAATGGGGGAGCAGAGAAAGGGAGACAGAGAGACAAAGAGACACAGACAGACAGACTCAGCAAGGACAGAAAGAGGGAGAGGGAGACACACGGGGGGAGGGGGAGACACAGACACACAGGGAGAGAGAGAGAGAGGGAGAGAGAGGGAGACAGCTGAGCCGGGCAGCGCCTCCCGGAGGCCCCGCTGTGCTGCAGCAGCTGAGGAAGACACCCCGCACGCGGGTGGCCAGCTGCAAAGTCTGTGAAAAGATGCCAAGGTCGTGGCCTGGGTCGTGGCCCCGCATTCCTGGCTGGGATGGAAACACAGGGGACGAGGGGCGTGCACACCACGGCGGCGGGGCGTGGCCACGCCCCAGGCCCGAGCTCAGCCTGCACTTCGGGTTCAAGTGCACATGGGCTGTCCCCACCTCCGTCTCTGCTGGGTGCCCTAGGCCCTTCCTAACTTAGTGACCTGCAAGAGAGAGACAGGCGTCAGGAGCTGGGAGTTTGACTCTGCAGACCACAGGGGCCCCCACGACTGCAGGGTGGAGGAACGCAGGGAGCAGAGGCCGCTGTGGGGACCGCGGCAGGGGAGGGAGGTGTCACGTGGCACACACGGGCTGTCCACCTCCTGGGCGTCCGCAGGGAAGCCACAGCGCTCTGGACAGCTCTAGGTGCAGAGCAAGCCTTTGAGCTGCGGGAAAGCGTCTGGTCCGTTGTCGGCTCCGCCCCCACTCCTGGCGGCTCCCTCTCCCCAGCAGGTGCGGTGGGACCGCGGACCCTGGAGTGCGCGCGGCGTTGTGCGGGAAATGGCCAACTGGGGCTGCTCTCCAGTGTGCAGGTGGAACCACGGCCACGCGTGGACGCCCGTTCTGGGGTCTGCCCCTCCTCCCGGCTGTCATCTGGACGCCCCGTTCTGGGGTCTGTCCCTCCTCCCGGCTGTCATCTGGACGCCCGTTCTGGGGTCTGTCCCTCCTCCCGGCTGTCATCGTGCCAGCGGCAGCCACACAGGCGCATCATTGCCGCCAGCTTTCCTGGCTTCCCGTGTGGCCTACACCTGCCGCGGGAGGGTCGGCACTCTAACCTCTGCCCCACGTTCTGCTTTGCAGTCAGTCTTGGCCAAAAAGAGCACCTTCTGGCAGTTTCTACAGCCCTGGGTGGACGCGAGAGCGCCGCTTCGCAGAGACCTCCCAGGCCCACAGCGGCACGGAGAGGCTCACTTCCTTCAAGGCTCCGTCGTTACTCTCATCGTACATTTTTACTACATATGGCTTTGTCTAGGAAAACGGTTATCTCCAGGTGGAAGAAGGGCTTAGAGGTGGTCGTCCATAATAAAACCCGACGAAGCGACTTCGCTTTGCAAGCTTGCCATTTCTGTGTGTGTGAAGTGAACTTTGGGGTCTGCTCCTCCTCCCTGCACCGCATTCAGTGAGTAACCCGTCGGCGCCTTCACCGTCCACCGCCGCGGCTTCCAGGAGGGTGCGTTCCGGCCGCTTCCGCAGTGAACAATCTGGAATACAGCGTCACGCCCGTGTGTGAGCGCTACCCTGCTGGCTTAGGGCAAGGCCCGGCCTGCTGGAGGGCCTCGAGCAGGGTGAAGCCCCCTGACGCCTCCCTGCCCAAGGCGGCCCCTTGCCCGCACCGTGGAGGCCGGAGTTCTGGCTGGCGTCTGCGGTCCCCAGGCCTGCAGTGAGTCCCTGTGTGGACGTCTCTGGCTGAGCTGCGGCCAGCAGGCCCGGCCTTTGAGCACAATCCCTGGAAGACCATAGTGCCGAGCGCCGAGGCTGGCGGGAGGAGGCGGCCGCGTTCTTAGCCCTTGAGATGGCCAGCGACCAGCAGAGGAGGCAGCGGACACCGACGGCACTGTGTGAAGGAAACAGGCAGGTGGCCGGGAAGCCAGGGGCCGCCGCCCGCAGGGCCTAGAGGGGGCGCGTTCCGGTGCACTGGGCAACGCCACCGTCTGGGACAGGGAAGCCCCATGTGGATACAGGCTGAAGCCCCTGCTGTTCCACTTCCGATCCGCTAGTGCGCCTGGAAAAGAGTGTTCTCTCTCTCCCTCCCTCCCTCTCACTGTAACTCTTTCAAATAAACAAATACATTAAAAATAGTGTGGGTGCACAGACAGCAAAGCTGGCCAGGGACATAGGCACTCGTGGGAAGCCTGCATCTGCCACGCTCCTCCCTCGGAGAAGCGGCTTCCACACCACAGTCAAGCCCTGCAGGCAGAGGCTGCGGCGGCTCCCAGGGCACGGCGGCTGTGGGCAAGCTGCAGTTCCCTGGGGAAACAGGTCCGCGTGCTCGGGTGCGGCACAGTCAGCGGTTGCCATCATGGTGCATTCCACACGGAACACTTTCCTGAGTTCTAAATGGAACATCCTGGTGTGTTCCACAAGGAACACCTGGTGTATTCCACACGGGACACCTGGTGTATTCCACACAGAACACCTGGGGAATTTCACACGGGACACCTGGTGTATTCCACACAGAACACCTGGGGAATTCCACACGGGACACCTGGTGTATTCCACACAGGACACCTGGTGTATTCCACACGGAACACCTGGTGTATTCCACACGGAACACCTGGTGTATTCCACACGGAACACCTGGTGTGTTCCACACGGACACCTGGTGTATTCCACACGGAACACCTGGTGTATTCCACACGGACACCTGGTGTATTCCACACGGAACACCTGGTGTATTCCACACGGGACACCTGGTGTGTTCCACACGGGACACCTGGGGAATTCCACATGGGACACCTGGTGTATTCCACACGGACACCTGGTGTGTTCCACACGGACACCTGGGGAATTCCACACGGGACACCTGGTGTATTCCACACGGACACCTGGTGTGTTCCACACGGACACCTGGGGAATTCCACACGGGACACCTGGTGTATTCCACACAGGACACCTGGTGTATTCCACACGGGACACCTGGTGTATTCCACACAGAACACCTGGTGTATTCCACACGGGAAACCTGGTGTATTCCACACGGAACACCTGGGGAATTCTACACGGGACACCTGGTGTATTCCACACAGAACACCTGGTGTGTTCCACACAGAACACCTGGTGTATTCCACACAGACACCTGGTGTGTTCCACACAGAACACCTGGTGTATTCCACACGGAACACCTGGGGAATTCCACACGGGACACCTGGTGTATTCCACACGGGACACCTGGTGTGTTCCACACAGAACACCTGGTGTATTCCACACGGGACACCTGGTGTGTTAAACACAGAACACCTGGTGTATTCCACACGGAACACCTGGGGAATTCCACACGGGACACCTGGTGTGTTCCACACAGAACACCTGGGGAATTCCACACGGGACACCTGGTGTATTCCACACGGAACACCTGGGGAATTCTACACGGGACACCTGGTGTATTCCACACGGGACACCTGGTGTGTTCCACACAGAACACCTGGTGTATTCCACACAGGACACCTGGTGTATTCCACACAGAACACCTGGTGTATTCCACACAGGACACCTGGTGTATTCCACACGGGACACCTGGTGTATTCCACACAGAACACCTGGTGTATTCCACACGGGACACCTGGTGTATTCCACACGGACACCTGGTGTATTCCACACGGGACACCTGGTGTATTCCACACGGAACACCTAGTGTATTCCTCACGGAACACCTGGTGTATTCCACACAGAACACCTGGGGAATTCCACACGGGACACCTGGTGTATTCCACACAGGACACCTGGTGTATTCCACACGGGACACCTGGTGTATTCCACACGGAACACCTGGTGTATTCCACACGGGACACCTGGTGTATTCCACACGGACACCTGGTGTGTTCCACACAGAACACCTGGTGTATTCCACACGGAACACCTGGGGAATTCCACACGGGACACCTGGTGTATTCCACACGGAACACCTAGTATATTCCTCACGGAACACCTGGTGTATTCCACACAGGACACCTGGTGTATTCCACACGGGACACCTGGTGTATTCCACACGGAACACCTAGTGTATTCCTCACGGAACACCTGGTGTATTCCACACAGAACACCTGGGGAATTCCACACGGGACACCTGGTGTATTCCACACAGAACACCTGGTGTATTCCACACGGAACACCTGGGGAATTCCACACGGGACACCTGGTGTATTCCACACGGAACACCTGGGGAATTCTACACGGGACACCTGGTGTATTCCACACGGGACACCTGGTGTGTTCCACACAGAACACCTGGTGTATTCCACACGGAACACCTGGGGAATTCCACACGGGACACCTGGTGTGTTCCACACAGAACACCTGGGGAATTCCACACGGGACACCTGGTGTATTCCACACGGAACACCTGGGGAATTCTACACGGGACACCTGGTGTATTCCACACGGGACACCTGGTGTGTTCCACACAGAACACCTGGTGTATTCCACACAGGACACCTGGTGTATTCCACACAGAACACCTGGTGTATTCCACACAGGACACCTGGTGTATTCCACACGGGACACCTGGTGTATTCCACACAGAACACCTGGTGTATTCCACACGGGACACCTGGTGTATTCCACACGGAACACCTAGTGTATTCCTCACGGAACACCTGGTGTATTCCACACAGAACACCTGGGGAATTCCACACGGGACACCTGGTGTATTCCACACAGGACACCTGGTGTATTCCACACGGGACACCTGGTGTATTCCACACGGAACACCTGGTGTATTCCACACGGGACACCTGGTGTATTCCACACGGACACCTGGTGTGTTCCACACAGAACACCTGGTGTATTCCACACGGAACACCTGGGGAATTCCACACGGGACACCTGGTGTATTCCACACGGAACACCTAGTATATTCCTCACGGAACACCTGGTGTATTCCACACAGGACACCTGGTGTATTCCACACGGGACACCTGGTGTATTCCACACGGAACACCTAGTGTATTCCTCACGGAACACCTAGTGTATTCCACACAGAACACCTGGGGAATTCCACACGGGACACCTGGTGTATTCCACACAGAACACCTGGTGTATTCCACACAGAACACCTGGGGAATTCCACACGGGACACCTGGTGTATTCCACACGGGACACCTAGTATATTCCTCACGGAACACCTGGTGTATTCCACACAGGACACCTGGTGTATTCCACACGGGACACCTGGTGTATTCCACACGGGACACCTGGTGTATTCCACACGGGACACCTGGTGTATTCCACACAGAACACCTGGTGTATTCCACACAGGACACCTGGTGTGTTCCACACGGGAAACCTGGGGAATTCCACACGGGACACCTGGTGTATTCCACACGGACACCTGGTGTGTTCCACACGGACACCTGGGGAATTCCACACGGGACACCTGGTGTATTCCACACAGGACACCTGGTGTGTTCCACACGGGACACCTGGTGTATTCCACATGGGACACCTGGTGTATTCCACACGGAACACCTGGTGTATTCCACACGGGACACCTGGTGTATTCCACACAGAACACCTGGTGTATTCCACACGGGACACCTGGTGTATTCCACACGGAACACCTGGGGAATTCTACACGGGACACCTGGTGTATTCCACACGGGACACCTGGTGTGTTCCACACAGAACACCTGGTGTATTCCACACAGACACCTGGTGTGTTCCACACAGAACACCTGGTGTATTCCACACGGAACACCTGGGGAATTCCACACGGGACACCTGGTGTATTCCACACGGGACACCTGGTGTGTTCCACACGGGACACCTGGTGTATTCCACACGGGACACCTGGTGTGTTCCACACGGGACACCTGGTGTATTCCACATGGGACACCTGGTGTATTCCACACGGAACACCTGGTGTATTCCACATGGGACACCTGGTGTATTCCACACGGAACACCTGGTGTATTCCACACGGGACACCTGGTGTATTCCACACAGAACACCTGGTGTATTCCACACGGGACACCTGGTGTATTCCACACGGAACACCTGGGGAATTCTACACGGGACACCTGGTGTATTCCACACGGGACACCTGGTGTGTTCCACACAGAACACCTGGTGTATTCCACACAGACACCTGGTGTGTTCCACACAGAACACCTGGTGTATTCCACACGGAACACCTGGGGAATTCCACACGGGACACCTGGTGTATTCCACACAGAACACCTGGTGTATTCCACACGGAACACCTGGGGAATTCCACACGGGACACCTGGTGTGTTCCACACAGAACACCTGGTGTATTCCACACGGGACACCTGGGGAATTCCACACGGGACACCTGGTGTATTCCACACAGAACACCTGGGGAATTCTACACGGGACACCTGGTGTATTCCACACGGAACACCTCGTGTGTTCCACACAGACACCTGGTGTGTTCCACACAGAACACCTGGTGTATTCCACATGGAACACCTGGGGAATTCCACACGGGACACCTGGTGTATTCCACACGGAACACCTAGTGTATTCCTCACGGAACACCTGGTGTATTCCACACAGGACACCTGGTGTATTCCACACGGGACACCTGGTGTATTCCACACGGAACACCTAGTGTATTCCTCACGGAACACCTGGTGTATTCCACACAGAACACCTGGGGAATTCCACACGGGACACCTGGTGTATTCCACACAGAACACCTGGTGTATTCCACACGGAACACCTGGGGAATTCCACACGGGACACCTGGTGTATTCCACACGGAACACCTAGTATATTCCTCACGGAACACCTGGTGTATTCCACACAGAACACCTGGGGAATTCCACACGGGACACCTGGTGTATTCCACACAGAACACCTGGTGTATTCCACACGGAACACCTGGGGAATTCCACACGGGACACCTGGTGTATTCCACACGGAACACCTAGTATATTCCTCACGGAACACCTGGTGTATTCCACACAGAACACCTGGGGAATTCCACACGGGACACCTGGTGTATTCCACACAGAACACCTGGTGTATTCCACACGGAACACCTGGTGTATTCCACACAGGACACCTGGTGTATTCCACACGGAACACCTGGGGAATTCCACACAGGACACCTGGTATATTCTACACGGGACACCTGGTGTATTCCACACGGAACACCTGGGGAATTCCACACGGGACACCTGGTGTATTCCACACAGAACACCTGGTGTATTCCACACAGGACACCTGGTGTATTCCTCACGGAACACCTGGTGTATTCCACACAGGACACCTGGTGTATTCCACACGGAACACCTGGTGTATTCCACACGGAACACCTGGTGTATTCCACACAGAACACCTGGTGTATTCCACACGGGACACCTGGTGTACTCCACACGGGACACCTGGTGTATTCCACACGGGACACCTGGTGTATTCCACACGGAACACCTGGTGTATTCCACACAGAACACCTGGTGTATTCCACACGGGACACCTGGTGTACTCCACACGGGACACCTGGTGTATTCCACACGGGACACCTGGTGTATTCCACACAGAACACCTGGTGTATTCCACACAGGACACCTGGTGTATTCCACACAGAACACCTGGTGTATTCCACACAGGACACCTGGTGTATTCCACACGGGACACCTCGTGTATTCCACACAGGACACCTGGTGTATTCCACACAGAACACCTGGTGTATTCCACACAGGACACCTGGTATATTCTACACGGGACACCTGGTGTATTCCACACAGGACACCTCGTGTATTCCACACAGGACACCTGGTGTATTCCACACGGAACACCTGGTGTATTCCACACAGATCACCTGGTGTATTCCACACGGGACACCTGGTGTACTCCACACGGGACACCTGGTGTATTTCACACGGGACACCTGGTGTATTCCACACGGACACCTGGTGTATTCCACACGAACACCTGGTGTATTCCACACGGGACATTGTCAGGATAGATGCCAGGTGCTCTTGCCACCCACAGGAGGAGCCCCTCCGTCGGCCCTTGTGTTCCCGTGCAGGGTATTTTGGATACAAATCTTACTCGAGAGAAGTTCTTAAACTGTCAGCTGTGTGAAGGCAGCATCGAGGGGAAATGCTGCTGGCCGTGACTGGGTTGATATCAGAACGAAGAATTTGGGAACACACACGCACACACACATGCACACACACATGCACACACATGTACACGCACACACACACGCACACACACGTGCACACACATGCACACACACACAGCTCAGTAGCCAGGGGCACAGAGCACAGGAGAGTGAGGCCTCCCCACACCTCAAGGCTGGCAACAGCTAGACAGCCTCAGAGCCCCGCGCGGCGCAGCCCTGGGAGAGTGTGCCTCACCCCAGAGCCAGGGTCCTGTTGGCTCCATCAGCACTGGACCTGCATGGGGGAGCTCTCCCCGCTCTCTCTGTGCGTAGGGGCGACCCCTCAGGGAGGGGCCTTCAGCCATCCTCAGCTTTGACGGGGTGAGCCCGCCGGCGGCCGTCCGGGCGTCTCCCAGCAGTGAGAGCCGTGGACGGTACGTGTGAACAGCAGCCCTGCCTCAGTGGAAGCTTGCGCATCTCCCCGGGGACCCGGGCCCGACTCCACGCCCCCCTCCCGCTGAGCGAGCAGGCGATGCTGCCCTGGTGCTGTGGACTCAGTTTGGATAATCTCGCGTGCAAGAAAAAAGCCAGCGCGATCCCGCGTGGTTCTGTGACTTTGCAGACGCTTCTGCTCTCAGCTCTGTCCGCCTGCGCAGCACGGGGGCGGGGCCTGCCTCGGTGGGCGCCCTGTCCTCCGTCACTCAGGGCCCGAGCATGGTCTATGCGGAAGTTCTGGACACGTAAACTTCATGAAACTCCCTCAGGTTCCACATGTGGCGCTGTTCACATCAGAGGAAGCTGTGGTGGCACAGCAAAGCCCTGGTGGGCCCACAGCCTCTCCCCAGGCTGTTTCGGGCTTATCCGACTGTCTTTGCAAACACCTCTGTGCGTCGGGGCAAACTCCCAGCTAAGGCTGTTGACTTAGCATGAAACTAACAATTCAGACTGTTCCAGCACTCGTTTTGCTGTGATACGTGGCTTAGACACACAGAACTCTCTTTTTCCATGCAACTGTAAAAGAAATATATCCATTTCTTAAAAATGATAACTTATAAACTGTGCCAAGTCTCATACTCCTACTAACCGGTGAGAAACACTGTTAATACGCTAACAAGTGCATCTACAATTTGAGCTCTCCTCCTGCAGTGGGTCTGTAAGTGAAACACGTGGTGATTTTTCACTTATTCATTTTGAAACGGAGAACGCCCACTGCACCCAAACCCTGCCGGCAGAGCCAGCCAGCGCTGCACACGAGAAGATCCCAACGGAAGCGCCCTCAGGAGCCGCTCCACTTGAGGTCGTTTCTGTCCCTGCTTTTGTACGTCAGGTCTCTCGCCTTCCTTGTCCATCACCATGAGCCTGGGTGTTCTTTACAACTGGCTTGGTCATCGCTTTTGCACCTGTACAAATGAAGTCTTTATATGCGCGCTTGTCTCATTCCCTTCACTTGTGAGATGGATTCACAGCATCACACGTACCCACCAGCACGCGCCATGATGGATCTGGGGCGTAAGCTACTGATAGACGCTAAGGATCTCACCTGCCCCTGCCGATGGATGGGCTGTGGTCGCCAGAGGTTACCAGGAAGGCTGCCGCGAGCTGCACCCCGGGCGGCACTGCCCAAGACCAGAGCCGTCACAAGGTCAGGGACACAGGTCTCCCAACGTCGGGACCAAGCAGGGGCCCCCCACCGAGGGGCTTCCTGCCCTCCCGCCCCTGCCGCCAGC
Source organism: Oryctolagus cuniculus (assembly GCF_964237555.1). Lineage (NCBI taxonomy): Eukaryota > Metazoa > Chordata > Mammalia > Lagomorpha > Leporidae > Oryctolagus > Oryctolagus cuniculus. The sequence continues at coordinate 1,060,746 of NC_091436.1, read as the reverse complement.
AGGAGGGGTCCTGATCCAGCCTCCCGGGCCAGCAGGGTCTCCCGCGGCTTCCCCGTGCGTTCCACCGACGGCTGTGGTGGTCACCCGCCCTTCCACGGGTGCAGCGGCCACTTGGCCGTCCTCCTCGTGACGCGCCAGGCTGTTCCTTGAAGATTTTTCTACTGGGCTTTCTTCTAGCCGTTGCTCTGTGAGAGATCCCTGAGCGTTCTGAGCACAAAGCCAACGGCCAACGTTTTGTGTGCATTCCCCACACCCTGTGATCCGACCTGACCAGACTGGCTGAAGCCACGTTTTCAAATTCAGTGTCGTCTCATTGGTCTTCCATCTCCTGTGTACGTTGTCCAGGGAGCAGCTCCCTCACTCTGAGACACAAGAAGTTACTCCAAATGGTTTTAAATTTTCATTATTTTCCTTTCACATTTAGATGTCTGATGAACCTAAATTAGATTTTGTGAGTGACATAAAGATAAAAAATTATCTTTTCCCCTGTGGCTACACTACATGATCCACCTTCGCTCACTGAAAGGATCATTCTTCTCTGCTTCTGTTGTTTGCATCATTTATCAAGTGGCCATACGTGTGGGGTGACTTTCTGAATCCTGTGCTGCTTTTCATGGCTAATAAACTCTCTGTGTTCCAGCACCGACCGCCTATTCTGCCTTCACAGTCAGTTCCAATTCTCCCGCCTTCTTACTGGACCTTTGTTTTCCCACAGAAGTCTTAGAACCAATTCATCAGCTCCCACACACACACACACAATGCACACACACAGTGCACACACAATGCACACACATGATGCACACACAAGACACACATGCTGCACACACACACATGTACACACGCAATGCACACACACTGTTGAAATGAACCTAGATGAGCCCTGGGGATTCTAGACCATCTCAACGGAGAACCAGGTCCTTACAATCCATAAACTGGGTTGATCTTCACCTTAGCTCGGTCTCTCAAACACCAAGTAGTCTGTGGTTTTCTATACCTCAGGCCTGGTACCTCTTCTGTGTTTTGATATTTTTAGGTCTATCAATACAGCAAATGAGTGAATCTTATTTTCATCTTCTTGAGCTTGCATACAATGTACACGAGTTTTATATATTATCTTTATACTCAAAAATGCTTATTCTCTTTAATAAAATATTTTAAAATCATCAGTATAAGAGGAATATTTTCTTGTCACAAAGGATTCATCTACAGTTTCACGGTTCAAAATGATTTAATCAACCATCTACATGAGGGAGATTGGAGCATTTCTAGTAGCTATTTAGTTTCATGGGATACATTCACTTTAATCACAATTGTTGGATTACAAACTTTTGGTATGTTTTGGCTTCAATAGATGTACACACCCATCAGTTGTACATCAAACAATCCACTTTCTAATATTCTCTTAGCATATCATAATAATGGTTTTCCCATCTTTTCATATTTACGTGTTGATTCGTGAGAAATGTATTTGAAAGTCAGAGTTACAGTGAGAGAGGGAGACACAGGGAGAGGTCTTCCATCCACTGGTTCACTCCCCAGATGGCCACAGCAGCCGGGGCTGAGCCAGGTGGAAGCCAGGAGCCAGGAGTGTAATCTGGGTCTCACAAGTGGGCGCAGGGGCCCAAGCACTTGGGGCATCTTCCACTGCTTTCCCAGGTGCATTAGCAGGGAGCTGGGTCAGACGTGGAGCAGGCAGGACTGGAACTGGCGCCCGTACGGGATGCTGGCGCTGCAGGAGGTGGCTTTATTTGCTGTGCTACAGTGCCAGCCGCTGTCGCTATTAATAAAATTATATCCTTGATTTCTTTCCCAGGTGGCTTGTGTCTGGAACATAGAATCTCCACTCGTTTGGGAGCACTGATTTCATATCCTGCAACTTTCCTGAATTTGTTCAACAGCTCTGACACCTTCTGCTGGTCTTCAATGTTCTACACACAAGCTCACGTCTTCCGCAGACAGAGCTGGTTCAAATTTCTCCTTTCCAGTGTGCCTGCCTTTTGCTTCCTTCATGTGCCACGTCGCTCTGACTAGGACTGCCAGTGCTGTGTTGGGCAGAGATAGTCGCGGTCGGTCCTGCTCTTACTCCGAACTCGGAGGGAATCGCTCAGCTCTGCTCATGGAGAGTGAGAGATTGTGTAGGCTTGTCACAGGCTGCCCTTGTGGTGTTGAGGCACACGCCGTGTACCGTCCATCTGTAATTCTTGTCAGTTTTGTCGTGGAACGATACTGGGTTTGTCACATGCCTTTCTGGTGTGCTGGGAGAGTCCTGCGGTCTTTGTCGTCAGTTCTGTTCCCGTGGTTTAGCGGATGGATCGGTCTGCTTCTGTAGAGCCATGCTTGCCTGTCAGGTGTCACTCACTGGACCGGAGGGCGATGTTTCCTCGCATTGTTGACAGCACTTTGGTGAGACTTTGTGTCATGGCTGCCTGATCTTACTTCCTGGAGGTGTCCTTGTCTGACTTTTGAGTGGAGCAGCCCGGTCTTGTGTAGAATGAGTGGGAAAGGCTACGGCAGCGTCAGCTTTCAGGAGCGTTTGAGAGGCGTGGATGTTAGCTCTGCCCGAGATGCCCACAGCGTGGAGCCAGCGGGTGCTGGGCCTTCCGTGGACGGGAGGACCGTTACTACTGATGCTCTCCTTTCGTTCCGCGTTGTGCAGAGTTTCTGTGTTTTCATAATTCGGTGCTGGTGGATTCTATTATTTCACAGTACATCTGTTCCCTTTAGTCATCCAGTTTGCTGGTGTCTAATTGCTTGCAGTCTCTTGATTCTTTGTATTTCTGTGGTATCTGTTGTAATGATTCCACATTCATGCATGGTCTCATTTATCCCCGGTCCTTTACATGTAGCTGAAGATTTGCTGGTTTTGCTATAATTTCCAAAGTCAGCTCTAACTTCTGTGGCTCTATTTTGTTGTTTCTCATCCCATTTACTTAATTTCTGTTCTGATCTCTATCAGCTCCTTCCTGCTGCTAACTTCAGGCTTTGTTTCTGCTCTTGCCGTGTTGCTGCTCGTTGAGGTGTAACATTGTTCATTTGCTGGCGGTCTTGTTTTTTGAAGTAGGATCCCTGCTCGGACGTTCCTCCTAGAAATGCTTCCCGCACCCCTAATTTTGGGTATTCTGTGTTCCCACTTTCGTCTGTCCTCAGATTTTTAAAAATTTCCCTTTTGATTATTTCTTCAACTTCTTTCTTGTTTAGAGTCATGTTGCTTAATAGCCACATATTTGTGATTTATTTGAAATTCTTGCTATTATTGTTTTCTAGTTTCAAAACATTGTGGTCAGAAAAGATACTTGAAACCCTTCCAATCCTCTTTAATCTGTTAGGACTTGTTTTGCGGCTTCACATAGGTCTGCGCTGGAGGACTGTCCACGGTCCTTGGGGAGACGCTTTCTGCTGTGGGGTGGGCGTCCCGCCGGGCTGGGCTTGTTCGAAGTGCGGCTCCCGCCCTGCTTCTGCTCTGGTTTTCTGTGTATGACTGAAGCGGTGCGCAGTCCTCTGCTGTTACTGCATTGCAGTTGGCGTCTCTCTCCAGATCTGTTCATCCTTGCCTTCTGTGTCGGGGAGTTCTCACATGGTGCTCATGATTTCCCATAGCTCTGTCTGCTTGGGAAGCTGACCTTTCATCATTATATGGTGAATTTTTTGTCTCTTTTACACTTTTTCACTTAAAATCTTTTTTATCTGATACAAATGGAGGACCCTCACCTGTGCATGGAACCCCTTTTTCCATTCGTCAGCTCTCTCTATGTGTCTTTCAAGATGAAGTGAGTCTCTCATGGGCGCTATATTGTTGATTATTTTTAATATTTTTATCTATTCAGTCACTCTGTGTCTTTTGATTGAAGTATTTAATCTATTTACATGCATCATACTTATTTTTAGATAAGGGCTTGGTAGTAGTTTTTTTTTTTTTTTAAAGATTTATTTATTTATTTGAAAGAGTTACACAGAGAGAGGAGAGGCTGGTTCACTCCCCAGTTGGCCACAACGGCCGGAGCTGTGCTGATGCAAAGCCAAGAGCCAGGAGCTTCTTCCAGGTCTCCCACGCGGGTGCAAGGGCCCAGGCACTTGGGCCATCTTCCACTGCTTTCCTAGGCCATAGCAGAGAGCTGGATCAGAAGTGAAGCAGCCGGGACTTGAACTGGTGCCCATATGGGATGCTGGCACTCCAGGCAGCAGCTTTACCCACTATGCCACAGCCCCAGCCCCGGTAGTCCTTTTTGTAGTTTGTTTTCTGATCGTTTTGTTGATCCTTTGCTTCCTCCTTCCATTTTCACTGACTTCTAAATACATAAATAAATCTTTATAAAAATAACACAGGAGTGCTCTGGGGTTTAGGGTGGGCAACATCCTCATGAAGCCATCATATGTTGAAAATATTTCAGTATTATCTTTACATTTTTAAACAACTTTGGAATTCTAATAAAGATTACATTGAATCTGTAGAATGTTTTGTAATCACAAGGCTTGAATGTTGCTTGTATTTTTTATCCTCTGTTTTAATTTGAAAGCAATGAAGCCTAATTGCATACAAAGAACTCTACACTTTACCCCCAGCACATACCTATAGTCAGTTCCATTCTCTTTATGTAGAGAAGGCGTCGCCACATGTTTTGGTTTTATCTTTAACAGCTTCGTCTCTAGCCTTGTGTGTTAGGATTACGTGTATGCTGACCACCACCGTCACAATGCTGCTACCTTACTCTGTGCTCTGTGTCTTACTACATGGTGGCCTCTGCCAGGGAGCTTGATTCTTTCATACGCAGTCACGTTGCTGTCCAGCACGCTTGCATCCATCTGAGAAACCCTTTAAGCTCTTCCTAGGACTAGGTGTGGGCATAGCCGTGGGGGAGCCCTGTGAGGGCACGCTCCATAGCCGTGGGGGAGCCCTGTAGGCCTACAGATGTGGGGACCCCCAGTGTGGGGCACGCACCACTCTGGGCCTGGGGGAGCTGAGTGGCTCAGTTGTTAAGAAAGGCCCTCTGTTTCTATGGAAAGAACTCTACTTCCTTCACTTCTAAGGGACCATTTTGCGTTGTACAGCATTCTTGTTAGCAGTGTCTTTTCCCCCGTACTCTGAATGCACGATGCTTCTCTCTCCTCCCCACCAGGTTTCACTGAGGAATTCATCATTAATCTTAGGGAGGTTGCCTTGCATGTGCTGAGTCACCTTTCTCTGTCTGACCAGACGGTGGGTTGCCACAGGGCTCCGGGCAGGTGTCTCTATCACACCCACTGGGGTCCTGTGTGCTTCTTGGCTCTGCATGTTACTCCCCGAGGTTTGGGAAGATTTAGGCCATTACTGCGCACACTGTCTTACTTCTCCTTTGTGCTTTCTTCTGAGACCCTCAAGACACGTGTGACTTCACCCGAGGCTGTCCCATCGCCTTCTCTGTCCTCGTCTGGTTATTTCTCTTTCACCCTCCGAGTAATTTCAAGCGATCTGTCTTTGCATTTCTGTTTCTCTCTTCTGCTTGTTTGCGTCTGCTGTTGAAGCTCTCCATCGCATTTTTAGTTCAGGCATGGAGTTCTTTAGTTCTAGTTTTTGTGCTTGGTTTGTTTTCATAATTTCTGTTTCTTTGGTGTGCTTCAAATTCATTCTTCAATAATTTTTGCCGACTTCACTAAATTGTTTATTTGTGCCATCTTGCAGCTTTATGAACTTCTTTAGAATTTTAATGCTTTGCTGTGCGACTCATGGATTTTTTTAGAAGGTTCTGGTAGTGTACTGGACTCCGTTGCTGGAGTTGTGTTTCCTTCCTTCTTGTGTTTGTGTGCCCTCATTGGTGTCTGTCTGCACATGCTAGTTAGTTGACAGTTGCTTCTTCCAGACTTCACGGACTGGCTTCAGCAAGGAAAGGCCTTTATGCGGGACAAGGGGTGGGCATAGCTGTGGAGGAGGCCCTGTGAGAGCATGCCATGGCACTGGGCCTGCAGGCGGGGGACACCCAGGGTGGGGCAGGGACCGCTCTGGGCCTGGGAGCTGAGCAGTTCAGTTGTTACAGCAGCTGAGTTCTGCTACGTTGGCCATCGCATGGAGTTGCAAGCAGCACGTGCAGGTCCAAGGCTGAGCAAGCTGGAAGGTGAGGGCTGGGGCTGCTGGTGGGAGCCGGGCTGGCTGTGGACACGTGCGTGTGTGGTGGGGGCTGGGCTGGTGATGAGTCCAGGAAACTGGAGGGTCTGTAGGGCAGGAACTGTGGCCCTCGTGGCAAACTCTGGGGTAGGAGGGAGCAGGGGTTCAGCAACCATGATGGCTGCTGATTTCCTCAGTGACCACATCTTCAGGACACCAAGGGAGCAGACCAGGCTCCGAGCAGGCCCAGGCTGAGACAAGGCCCAGGGCTCAGTACAGGCCCAGGCCCAGGCTCACAGCAGGCCCAGGGCTCAAGCACGTGTAGGCTCAGAGAAAGCCCAGGATAAGAGCAGGCCCAGGGCTCACAGCAGGTGCAGGCCCAGAGAGGCCCAGGCTCAGAGCGGGCCCAGGATTCACACCCCGGGCTCGAGCAGAGCCATGGCTCACAGATGGCCCAGGCCCACACTAGGCACAGGCTCCGAGCAGGCCCAGGCTCTCGGCAGTGCACACTGTGGGTGCTCAGTGGTGGATGCCGGCGGTGGCTGCCGGGGGCCTCTGCAGAGCAGGCCACTGGGGCCCTTGCTGGCGGCCGGTGCAGGGCCCACAGCTCTGTTCACTCCCGGCTCTGTGCGGAGCCGTCTGGGGAGGAGGTGCCTGGGGCCGCTGCTGGGGATGCCCCCTGTGTCTTCTCCGCCCAGAGCTGCGCTGCCCTGAGCTCCAGGCTGCTCCTCCCTCTCCGGTTTCTGCTCCGCCGGTGGCTGCAGCGTCTTGGCTGGGCTCCTGAGCTTTCCCAGCGCTGTCCTGTGCACTCACAGGTGCGGAAGAGACAAAGCATGGGCTTCCCGGCTCTGCCATTGTCGCTCTCTCTGTTCTTCCGATTGTTAACCTTAATGAAGTAAATTTCTGGTAAATATCTGTGTGTGTTTCTGGATTGACTTATCCACCTAATTTGTGCCACTAAACCATATTTTTTCAATTATGATATTTTTCATACATGTGGGCTAGATAAACCAAAGCTTTTACTTTTTTTTTACATTTTTGTTTCCCATCATCAACCATCCATTGATTTTGAGCCGAGTCACTTCACTACCCTAAGCTCTGTTTCTGAATTTATGTAGCCAAAGGACAGAAACAGGGCATCTCACCAACTCCTTTTTGAGCTCAATATTCTTCTATAGTTCTTCGAATCCATTAAGTTTCCACCACGGGAAAGGTTATATTAATTTCCTTTCAAAGGGACGTGCAAGAAGAGTGTATCCATGGGAACACCACAACGTGGCTCTCCAGATGGAAGGCTTTGCTGGCTGGCAAGTTTCCACCTGGAGAAGAGAAGAAAATGAAAGATGAAGGCAAAAAACTCTTCTAATGCCTCTTGAACTGAATGTTTTTCCAGTTGATTCCATATTCAAGATACAAATTTGGGAATGAGCTTAAAAAGTACTTCATTTTCCTCTAAAACCAAATATTCAAACTATTTCCTGTTGAAAGCCACGTGCAGTGTCTTGTGCAATCAGCAGAGCTGGACACGGAAGATGGATGGCGATGCCTTGGCAGACCTGCGGGAGCAAGAGGGGAGACGCGGGCCCACCGAGAGCAGCCCACACCACACGCGCCCTCCTCCCTGGAAGCTGCCGTGGGGGTGCTGTGCGCCCCAGCAGTCTTGGTGTCTGCAGAGATCGTGTTTGACTTGGAGTCAGACGGTCTTGGAGCGTTGAGGACGGTCATCAGGATGGAGTCCAAGGGGCTGGATCCACGGGGATTCGCGGGCAGGCTGCATCCTGGGTTTAAGCTGCAGGTGTCCGAGAGCAGGAAAACCTCCCGCGTTTCTTACAGTTGGTGGTCACTTAAACTCATTGAAGAGCCAGCTTGAAAATAGTTCCATCTTGTTCTGGAATTCAAGCTCTGGGGAAGGAAATGGAAGGGATGTGGTGATCCTGGCGTCTGTTACTCGGGGAGATGGGCTGGAGAACCTTCCCTGGCCTGCGACCAGGCTGGTCAGGGACCTCAGGGCCCGGTTTGAGCCCCCAGGCCCTGGCCTTCGCCCCTCGCCATGTGTCAGGCACTTCGGCCTACCTGCGTTAGCTACCCTGGGAATCTGAAACAATCAGCAGCCCTCGTCCACTCACAGGCCAGGCGATGGACCTGCCTGTGGCCTGGAGAGCTCACGACAGGCGGCACGACAGAGCCTCGTCCCACCTCCTGTCTGAGACCTGTGCTCCCGTCCCCGTGTCGCCCTGTGGGCTGCACAGAGCCTCGTGGAAATCCTTCTTGGAGCTTCCAAAACCCCCTTCTCTGTCTCTTTCCCGACAGCCAGGCCTGTCTCCTGAGGACCCCCGTCCCCTCCCTCTTTTTCACTGATACTGGATCCAAACCAACCCAGAGTGACACTGGCATCCCGGCAGACCCAGCACAGACAAACAGGATGTAAATCATTAACCTACGTCTTTCTAAGCCCCAGCCTCCCCGTTCATCAGTCTCGGATTCCTACGATCTGTCGCCCTCCATCGTGAATAGATTCGTCACACGTCCCTGACTTGCAGCAGTTTTCAATCTCAAGCGTTTGTATAGTCGACCACTTTAATTTTAAATGAGTAGGAAGGAACCTGGAATCACTGGGCTCTAACTCAGTCTTCAGACACAGGGAGGACAACACGCAGCCAGAATGCACGGCCCCCGGGCCTTCCTGAAAGACGGGGCCGTGGTGGGCAGAGGCTCGGTGGGAGGACTCTGCGTCCCACGCGGCAGCACTGCTCCAGGGTCCTCCCTTCTGTCCGCGGGCAGCTTCGGAGGCAGCGGGTGACGGCCCACGTACTTGGTCCTCGTACCCACACCGAGTTCCAGGCTCCTGGCCGTCGTGAGCATTTGGGGGCTGAACCAGAGCAGATGAGAGGTCGGCCTGCCTCTTTCAAACAGATAAAACAAATACATTTTAAAAAGACTTAAAATGGAATGGACACAGTTGATAAAAGTATAGAAAAAAAACCAAAGAAATCCCTACTTTTAGTGTGATTTTTGACTTGGATGAGATCGTAACCATCTGGTAGAAAAGTCTTTCAGAACATGGATTTCTCTGCTGTTTGTAAAAGGATTGCGGTGCAGCTGACGCGTGTAATTCCTATAGCAACACGCAGATTGTCTGTCTCACGGCTCAACTCTGCAAGGGCCCTTATTGTTTGAGATGAGAATATGAAATGACTCACCTTGCTTAATGACATTATTGATTTTTCATGCTGACTTCAAAGAATATTTGATCATGCTTTTGGAAGAGAAAACTCATATATTTCAGGACAGAAATATTATTTCTTTTTATGTGTCTTTATTCTTGGCTGAGCTCACAACTTAAAAAACAATACTTATATGACTGTGGTTACCACGCTGCAGTGTTTTCTTCATATAAGTCAGCTTCAGCCCACTCCTTCCGATCCTCCAGATCTTGTTTCCACTGGCCTTTTCCAAGCCTCCCTTTCAAGTGTGGCCACTCTCCCCACTTCGCATTTTCTGAACTGTGGTTCCGTGCTTGGTGCTTAGCTGAAGCTGCATTTGTGCAAGATACATGGACCAAAAATAACTTTTTAAAAAAGATTTATTTATTTTATTTGAAAGGCAGAGAGGCAGAGAGAGAGAGAGAGAGAGGTCTTTCATCCACTGGTTCACTCCCCAGACGGCCACAACGGCCAGAGCGGGGCTGATCCAAAGCCAGGAGTCAAGAGCTTCCTCCAGGTCTCCCACAGGGGTGCAGGGGTCCAAGGACGTGGGCCATCGTCCACTGCTTTCCCAGGCCACAGCAGAAAGCTGGATCGGAAGTGCAGAAAGCTGGATCGGAAGTGCAGCAACCAGGTCTGGAACCGGCGCCCGTATGGAATGCCGGCACTGCAGGTGGCGGCTTTACCCGCTCCGCCACAGCGCCGGCCCTGAAAAGCGCCTTCTTAAGAAAGCAGCCGGGCGCCAGCCTCTGCTCTTTGCAGGACGCCACCGCGCGTTGGGCTCCACCCTCTTCAGAAGCGCGATGCTTCACGCCACTGATGTCTCAGTTATTCCGTGCCGATGTCTGCTTCCCATGCTCCTCCACCACTCTCTCTTGCACGAATTCAACCCCGTGGAGGCGAACTGCGAAGCACATTTCCTTCGGCTTGTTTTGATCATCAGAACACAAAAGGTTTCACAAACACGAAAGCCCCGCGCGGACTCCTGCCTTCTGGTGTTCTCAGCTCAGAGCTGTTTGGGAGTCAGGGAGCCTCCTAGGGATGACGTATCTTGATGCTGATGTATTAAGAAAAATACCTGGAGCATTTGACCCAGCTGGTGGCGTCCCACGTCCCCCGGCTCTGCCTCCGGCTTCTCATTCACGCTGACCCTAGGAGGCGGTGACGGTGACGACGGTGCAGGGCCCCGGGCTCCTGCCGCCCTTGTGGACAACTCGGGTTGAGATCCCCACGCTCTGTGGCTGGCCTGGCCCCAGTTGCTGTAGCCATTAGGGAGGAACTAGAAGCTGAGAGCTGGTTCTCTCTCTCTCTCCAATAAATAACTTTTTAAAAAGAAAAATTATATTTAATGATTACCTACATCTATTATTTAAATTTTTGCTTCATTTGTTACCATTTCCATTGTCTCAAAGGCTGGGCACCCAGAAATAATTTCCATTTCTCTGTTTTTACATTTGTATCTGGTTGGAAATGAGAATAGACACAGCGCCTGCTGTGTGTCAAAACCAGCAAATGCAATGCTGTTAGCCCTGTCAATGCAAAAATAAACAAACAGAAGTTGCCGGCTGATACTCAGTGAGGATTTGGGTTTGTGCTATTCAAATATTCCCTTCTAATCCTCATCTCCCAATATGTAGTTTAATGTATTCATGTTTTACTTTCAAATTTTATTCATTTATTTGCTAGGCAGAGAGACAGAGAGAGAGAGAGAGATCTCGTCCACTGGTTCACTCTCCAAATGCCCTCATCAGCTGGGGCTGGACTGCGGTGGGGCTTAAGCTGGAGCCAGGAACTCAACGCAGGTTTCCACTTGGGAGGAAGGAGCCCAAATTGTTGAGCCCAGGGTTGCATTAGCAGGAAGCTGGAGCCGAGGGTGAGACTTGAACCCAGGCCCTGTGACGTGGGCACCTCAGTCGGCAGGCTAAACGCTCATCCCAATCATACCTCAGTTTACCCACACCCCTGTGTGAGATGTTGCTCTCGTGCCGTGAACTCTGCCCAGGTGAGGGTGGCACAGTGGCCTCCGTGTTTCTCAGAGCGGCCGCAGGACGGAGCGCAGCAGTGACCCTCACCTGTGCCGTCAGCACACAGACGAGCTCACGGGGTGAGTGAGCTTGCCCCTGAACACTCCTCCAGACGCGGTGCAGCGCTTCCTGCGATCACGTGCAGCGTATTTTAAATCCACGGCTGCATGGTGGGATGGAACCCGCTCCGGGACTTCTCAGTGGCCCCAGGCAGGTGCGGGTGTTCGCCCTGCGGTTTGTTCTTGATCCCTGGAACGCGAGTGGCTGCTCCACTGGACACCAGGTCCTGGGGGAAGCAGGTGCAGAACAGCGGTGAGACGGAGTTGTGCTATAGATGAGAAAGTACTGAAGCGTCGTCAGCTTTCTCCACTATGGAGCAAGAACCGCCCCCCACGCCTCCCTGTGTGCCCGCAGGAGGCGGGGTCCGGACACCGACCCCTGCCCGGGACCCACAACCCCCAGCCGACCTCAGAGAGCCTGGAGAAACCGTCTTGCTTCCTGGTGACAAGGTCTGGCCAAGGCAGACAAAGCAGACGCAGCCTAGAGCGGGGCAGAGGCCGCCACGGGCACTCAGGAGGGAGCCCGGGGGGCCCGAGCGCCCTGGGTCTGCCGCAGGCTGGGCCTGCGTCCTTTCGCTTGCCGGAACTCGGTGGTTTCTCTCAGAATCACCGGATCGCACAGGAAACAGGAAAGCATGAGGACGTTGAGTCCGGCAGACCCTCAGCCGTACCACTTACACGCGTGCAGACGCACAATGCTGCCTGCCGGCGCCTCGGCCTGGGAACTGGACTCGTCCCTGTTGCTGCACAGCCGGCACCGGGGCGTGAGCCGGGTCCGACACAGCCTGGAAGTCCCCCGTGGACTTGGCCTGTGGAGCGGCTGCCCAGCTTCTCAAAGATCTTAGAGCAGAAGAAGCGAATGTTTGTGACCGATTGTTGGGCGGTAAATCTCCAAGGCGAGGACTCTCTTCCCAGCTCCTCCTGCAAGCCCCCATGAGCCTCCAGGAACTGGACGCAGGGGATGCTGGGAAGAACTGGGTGGACTGTGTCAGGGGCTCCTGCACACCCAGACCTCGCTAGTCCCCATGTGGGAGAGTTAGCCGGAGGCCACGGAAGTGCCGAGGGGCGTCCTTGCTCAGGCTCGCACTCCCCTTGTGCCAGGTCTGGTTGCTGTACTAAGATCTCGCGGTCTCTGCGGCTGCCGATCCGCTGGGTCCTTCCACCTGGGGGTGATGTGTGCACCTGCGCCATCCCACACGCAGAGGCAAAGGTGTCCCGTCTGTCTTGTCGTTGTCACATTGAAGACGCAGGTGCAAACTCTGGGCCCGAGGCGCTGAGGACATCAGCCTCTGCTTCCCGTGGGAGCCGGCACGACAGCGCCTCCCACCCTTGCACCCTCACCCTCTGCCTTAGCCCTGCTCACGAGGGCCAGAGCAGGGTCTAGGCGCTCCCCAGGGGCACGCCCACCGGCCTGCTCGCCCGGGGCTCACTCCACTGTCCGTGTGGGTGTCAGGAAACCAGCGGCAGATTCTCACGCCACACACCTTGAACACAAGCAACAAGGGGAGGCAAAACCTTCGATCCACAGCAAACGTCAGAGCCGCAGGGCGGCCCCCAGGGAGAGGGTGGCTGGAGGATTTCGGTTGTTTTCTGAAAGATGCTTTGGGAGCCAGCATGCGCCAAACTGGAGTCCTTTAAAAGGACCAAATCCCGGATATTTCACTCTGTTCTCACCAGGGACTCTGTGCGAGCAATTATGAAGGAACTCAGTAATTAGCTACACAGCGGACCAAACGCAGCTGGGGAGGAATCTGGAAAGCCTGAGTCATGCTGAGGTCACCGTGCACGGCCTGAGACACGGGTGGGCGTCGCCTCCCCGGCCAGGAGACCAGCCCAGGACTGCTGCAGCCGTGGCTCTGCCTGTGGCGGGAGCTGGGGCTGGGGGTCAGCCCGGAGCAGGGCGCGGGTTCCCCGCAGGAGCCGGGACTTTGGAGCTGACCGTGTGTGAGCCCCGGGCAGCCACCCAGTTCACCCAAGGAGCGTTTTCTGCGGACGTGGCACACATCTTGGAGAAACAGAGAACCCTGGGTGGCATCGCTTGTGAAAAGGGACAGGAGTTGGACAGCCCAGGGAGCTAGTTTTAGTCATTTTCATCACTACTCTGCTATTTCAACATCAGTTTCCATCGTTCTCCAAAATATTGCTTTGAACCAATGTCAAAATAAACAAGTCCAGCAGCGTCCACGCCGTGGGACCCCAGGATGCCTGCGTGGGCTCGGTGAGTGCTGCCTCGTGCTCGCCCCTTGCTCTCGGAACCAGTGTGTGAGACGGTAGGCACCACAGTACGGGTGCCCCCGGGCACGGGACAGAAATCATGTTGACACACAGAAGCTGGGCGCCTTATTCAGTCTTTGTTTCATTAACTTAAAACAACATGTATTTATTTATTTGAGACAGAGGGAGCTCCCAGCTGATGGTTTATTCTGCACATGTCCACGTTAGCACCAGGTGAGCCCGAGAGAAGCTGGTAGCTGGGAACCCGATTCAGGCCCCCGCAGGAGTGGCCGGGACCTAAGAAGCCTGCGCCAGCAGGAAGCCGGCACTGGGAGAGGGGCTGGCGCTGGAGCCCAGGCAAGCTGACATGGGGTGCGGGCATCTCACCATTGGGCCCAATGCCCGCCCCACACTGGGCTTCGGTCCTGCGTTAGGCAACGTTGATATCAAACGCCGTATAACCAAGGAGCTGGGCTTATGTTTAATAGCCACACGTGCGCAGACGAAGGCAGCTCAGCACTTCAGTTGTTCACAAGTTGGAAATCCTTCAGCGAAAGCCTGCTAACCCCAATCCCCTCTCCTCACAGCTCATGAGGCCCTAGTCTGCCAGCTAAGGCCACCGCTCGTTCTGTCCTGACACTGTCCGCGCTTGGTGTCAAGCGACGAGGCGAGGGCTGTGCCGACCCCTGCCACTCAGCGCTGCGTTTGGGACTTTTGTCCATGCCTATAGGGTGGAGCTCTCCCCTGGAAAGCAGCTCAGGCGAAAGGTGCTGGAACTCATGGACCTGCTCCTGCTGCTGTGCCCGGCCTGTGTCTCCGTCTCCGCCGGGGCTGCAGCAGGTGTGGGCGCAGGCGTGTGTGTCTCCTGCCGTGGCCTGGATGGGGCTGTGCGGTCTGAGGCAGCAGGTGGTGAGGGGCCTCCGACCGCAGCAGCACAGCGGACCAGGAGCTCAGCCGCTGCCACCTGAAGCCCACTGCCCTGTGTGTCCCAGGCCGCTCCTGCGGGAAGCCTGGGTGCACGGGAAGACTGACGCAGAGCCAAGCCCCCGGGATCCTCTTCCAAACACTCTGCATGAGTGACTTGAGGCCGAATCCATGGCTGAGCAGCCTCAGTGCGAGCCTATCCCAGACAGGTGCTCATGTGAGTATGGACTTACTTTGTCTGAGGCTGTGGGCACATTCAGCTTTAAAACCTGACACCAGTTTTCTAGAATAAGGCCCGAAGTCACGTCAAGGAGCCGACGAGCATTTCTGGCCCACCACACCTGTGCAGTGACTGGACGTTGCCATCATGTGAATTGTAGCTTTCCAGGCGACGTGCGATCGCAGCATGTGATTACAGAACACCATGCTGTTACAACTGTTACAACTGCAGACCTTTTGCAAAGGTAGGTATTTATATTATATACAAATAATACAACAATGATACAATTTTAGATAATCACAGTCCTCACTTTTTCACACATGACAGTAATACACACGACACTAATACTCTGGCCATCTGCTTAGGGAAACTGCCAGTGGGGGTGGGGACATTTTTTCTGCCAAGGGCCACTTGGGTATTTATAGCATCACCCTTGGGCCATCCACAATTATTAGCTTAAAAATCAGCCTCCCATGGATTTATTCAATTCTGAGTCCCATCCATGGCAGGGTGAGATCAAACGATTTCACAGATCTTGTGTGGCTTGTGGACTGGACAGTCCCCGCCCTTGCAGGAGAACACAAAGATACTCTCCTCTTTTGTTCTTAACATTTTACTACTTTATTTTAAATTTTAGATATATGCTCCTCCACAAGTTATTTGGGGTAATGATTTGAAGGAGGAACCCGTTTCATATTTTTTTCTGTGAGTATCCAAATGGCCAGAGCTTTGCCTGTTCCACAAATCGGTTCTCGGATGTGCACGGGTGTGCTTCTGTGGTTTCTGTTTTTGTCGGAGCATTTGCCTTTCTTCATGCTAACACCACACCACAGTGGGGACTGCGTCTCTATAATGACTGCTGACTCCTAGCAGAGTAAGTCTTTCATCTTGTTTTGATTAAGATATTCTTGGATCTTTGAATTTTCATATATATTTTATAGTTGTCTTATCCAATTGCATAGGACAAATACTGTATGGTGTTGATCGAGATTATATAGAACCTACAGCTTAATCCATGAACATGGTATATCCTCTGTGGTTTGCCTTTGTAACGTTTTTCTTCATGTGTTTGTGCTCTGAGCACTTGTACCTTGCTCACTGGATTCTTTCCAACTGAAAATTTTGATAATACAGTAAATACCACCATTGAAATTTCGTTTTTGCTTGTTGTTGTTTGTTTCAAGTATGTAGAAATACAGTTTACCCTGTTGGGTGGGACCTTGTTGAATTTACCTAAAAACTTTGGGATTTCATCTTTACATGATTTCTGCTCTCTCTGCACACTGCTACCTCGAGGCAGCAGACATTGGACAGTAACAGAAAGCTCATACAATCCAAAAGAGACAGGCATGGGAGCATTATGTCAAGACACGTACGTGACATTTCTTTCAGTTTTACTCATAAAAGCCCCTGGCTGGAAACAATCCAAATGCTAACATTAGGAAAATGGATGCAATGAAAAAAATCACAAAGCAGGAAGAAGAATCAAGCCCTGGCAACAGCAATACCAGGGGGAAGCACACTGCCCATGCTGGTGTGTGAACACGTCGTGTATCATATCACGGCTCCAAGACATGGGTCTACCAAACGATTCCAGTTATAATAAGTACAGAGAGACAGAACTGACGGACGATGAGCACCGTGGCTGCTCTGGACGGTGAGGGAAGAATCCTGCCCGGAGCCTCCTGGGGGAGTTACGGAGTCACGGGGATGTCAGTGGACACCATGGATTCACTCACCCAGCACAGGGCGTTTATTTTTCAACAAATCCTAATTCGCGAAATGTACAAACCAAAAGCGGAATAGAGGATGAACTTCACGCCACGGTGATGGCATCCATCTGGATACTGCAGGCGTTCTTCAGAATAACACGGTTTTCTCTCGCAGACATAGCTGAAGTCACCTGTTTACAGAATAAAGACAGGAGGAGGGGCCCCAGCTTTGAGGGCTTCGGATGAGCTGACCCTGGCTTCAAGAGGTCATTTCAGCCAGGGGAGCAGAAGTGGATTCAGGGTCCACCTGGAACAATGGCTGCGTCTCTCCCGAATCAGGCCTCTCCTTCATGCTACCAAGACTGCCATCTTGGATGGCACCAAATCCGTGCTTGTCACATGGGCCTAGGATCTGTGCATGCCTCACTCCTAGGGCCACGGGAGTAGACACGAGGCGTTGACACTTGATCCCTCTGTGAAAGTGTGCGTTTGAGAATTATGATCAGACATAACCTGCAGGACAGAGCAGGGGCTGACGAAACCGAATTCTAAAATGAGCTTTGTGCATGAGCACGGGGGTCAGGGCAGCGGGCGCTGGACTTGCCACATCAGCACCGCAGCGATCCAGTGGCCTGGAGAGGGAGCCGAGAGCTGGGTCTGTGGGCCCTGTGTCCTGAGGAGGTGACCCGGCCCCGGCACCTGCAGCAGAGCCCACAAAGCCATGCGTGAGGGCTGGGTCACGAGAGTCCCCCAACCTGGGGGCACTCACCCATCACCTCGGGCCTCCGTGAGGCTGTGGCAGAGTTGTCTGGGAACCGACCAGGCTACACGGCTGCCTGCAGCGTGGCCCTGGGGAAGCTCAGAGAACTGTGCCCTGCCCCCAAGGAGCTGCTGGGGCACGGAAGGGATGGGCAGTGGCAGACTGTCAGCCCCAGGAGAAAGCCCCCTCTAAGCAGGGCCCCAGAGCTGCCAGTCTCAGCCCTGTCGCCATTCCCTCTCAGGGAAGTCCCGGAGCCTCAGTGTCCGTCCGTGCAGAGTGGGAAACGCAAGGCAGCCTCCCGGGACCTGTGTGAGCCCCAGGTACCGGCAATCACGCTGTGTGTTTTTAAGTTCGGAATCAGGGGACGTATTAACAAGCACTGGGATGATACTGACGGGTCACATAGCTCGTGGTTGAGTGCAGGGTGTTGGAGACGTGCCTTGGACTCCAGCAAATACCAGCTCCTCCACATGGGTCATTAGTGGCCACATATGTCTCCATTCAATAAACATTTAGTGCTTCCCTGCCCAGCATTTGCCCAAAGCATTTCATACGCAAAGTTAAATTCCTTCCCTAAGATGGAGACCATGGCTCCCGTCCTGCGGTCTAACCGTGACGAGCCCAGAGTGCCTGGCGCAGCGCTGCCCGCACAGGGGCACCGGCTTCTTTTCCTCTGAACCCTTCAATCCCTGGAGCTGTCAGGAATTACTCAGGCACATTCATCATTACATCGCAGGGGCGTTGGTCTTGGCAGGAGGAATAAACAAACAAAACACATTGGGCAACCTGAGCCCAAGCCAAGAGCTACCCTATGCTCCGAGTATTCGGCGATGAGTCAGGATAATTGGTTCAACCCCACTTGGATCAAAGATCGGGAGAGCAGGCAGGGGAAGCTGGACTAGGACCACTGCAGAAGGTCGAGGGGATTTGAAAACCACACGGGATCTGCTGCTCTTGGCCCCAAGCCACTCGGGAGTAATCAGTGACGTGACCACCGGAGTTCACCGTGCTCCCACCGAGAGGTTCTTGTTGGAAGAAGTTACAGTTCCATTGACAAGGAAATGTCAGCGCACAAAAGAGCGATCTGGGAACATAAGTGTAACTTCTAAGTTTAGGAACAAGCTTTGTCTACTTAGGAGACTGGGAAAAAAGGGACTCGCACTCAGGGCTGGGAGCCCTGTGACAGCGGGAGCAACCCGTGTTGTGCGCAACCATGGAAACACATCCCGGGCCGTGTTCTTAGCATGCGGCCAACGTCCCAGATGAGGGGAAGACAAGACGCAGGCTGGGTTTCCCACGCTGGCGTGCGGAAGCAGGTGGCCGACACATGTCCTGCTTCTCTGTGAGAGCAGGCGGGGCTGGCTCACGTGGAAGGCGCGACTCGCACAGCCGCCGGTGACACGTTAGAGCCACAGTGGTCTCTGCTGCTCAAGCAGAAAGGAAACACCTGCCAGCTCACCAAGTGGCCCTGGGGCAGCAGGATAGGCGAGGGCCAGGGGCTGGGGGCTGCGCGGCCTCTGCTCCCTGTGCTTGGCCGTGGACCCAGAGCCAGTCTCCTGGAGAAGCAGGTGTGCTGCTGGCGTGGGCAGCTTGGTTCTCGGTTCAGCTGGTGCGTTGGATAGAAGTGAAGCCAACGTCAAGGGAGCAGTGGACACGTGGTCTGGACTGAGCAGAGTCCGGGGATGGAGACTCAGGTGGGAACCGCCTGTCAGCCGTGGCCACCCCAGCCCCGTGCAGGAGAGCTGGGCTGGGGAGAAGCTGGCTGAGGCCGGAGCCCCGAGGAGCCCCGAGGAGCCTTCCGGTTGGGAAGATGCCGCCGAGCTGCCGAGCAGAGGAGGCTTTGGCAGGGCCCCCGCGGCCGTCCCAGACGCCGCTCGGGAGGCAGGCAGGGAGACCCAGCGTCCCTGGGGTTGCAGACGGGGATGAGCTGCAGGGCCCAGCAAAACTGGGGCCGGCAAGCAGGAGCAGCCAGGAGACGGCGCAGGGCGTGTGAGAGAGGGTGGCCGGGAGAACGGCCGGTGCCCAGTGCTGAGCCATTCCCGGTCTTCACCGCCAAACCCTGCGGCCACCAGGCGCGGCAATGCTCCCCAAGGAGGCCGCGGAAGGCATCTGCCCTGTGCAGGCCCCACAGAGGACATGACCTTCAGACTCTGTTAAAGACATCATCCCAGATAGGAACTAAGAGGCAGGTGCGTTCAAACACAGCAGAGGGTCAGCGGTGGGCTGGCCATGTACCCAGGCACTGGCAAGAGCAGAGAGAATGGTGACCTCCGCACCTGGCCAGCGGGCGGCCACCAGCCCTGACACAGCTGGCAGCCGGGCGAGGCACTGTGCACTCAGGGTGCGTCCCCACAACCCGCCCAGGAGGACAGAGCACCGTGCTCCGCTCCTGTGTTTCACACAGGCGGGGAAGGGAGACACAGAACTCTGATCTGACGCCTGCACATGCTGTGAGATGCTGGGATCCAGGGAGGCCCGCCTGCTCCTCCAGCAGCGGTCACTCGGGGTGGAGCCGTGCACGCTCCTTGCCTGCAGCCTGCAGTGCTGCCCGGCTCAGTGCACCACCCACAGGGACCCCTGTGTGGGGTCCGCTTATCCTAACATTTCAGCGTGAGCCTGGACACATGGCCTCAGCTGTATTTTCTTCTGACTTAAAAAATAAACGCGCTAGAGTTGTTTTAGAGGTCATTCTCTGGTTGACAGCTAAACGTATACCCAGTAAGAAGAAACTCCTGTATGAACACAAAGATGCTTACTTCCTCTCTCCACCTTCCTACTCCCCCACGAAATCGACGGGGAAACCTGAACGTCCGGAAGAACGAAAAGCTGCATTCGCCACGGGCTCCGCGGAAGCAGGCTCGGGGGATCCGATTCTGCCGGAGTTGCTCAGTCTCATAACAGCAGACAGCTTGCTAGCACGTGGAGATCCTGCTTTGTTAGAAATGTGTTACATTGAAAATAAACAAAAGCCTTGGGAAACTATGTCTCTCTTACACTCTTGTAATGGTTTTCCATGAGTACCCATCTTAAGATATATTAAAAATTCTTTTCCTATTGTTTAAACCTAAAAGTATGTCTAACTCCATTTCTTTAACAGATAAAAACCCATTAAGAAGTGGGTTTGTTTGGAATTCATAGGATATGATGTAAGGTTTATCACTTTTATTGGTTTCTAAAGACTTACGGAAAAGTAACTCAATCAATGTGCATGTTTTCCCCATTATCCGACTGTGGGAGGTCGTGGGCTGCATCAGCAAGAGATGCCGGAGTCAGAGCCGGAGCACACAGAGGCTGGTCAGCCCAGCCTCCCGCAGGGACCCACCTCCCCCCACAGCTCCTGAGCGCCTGGCCCAGCGTGTCCACGTGTCCAAGCTGGGGCTGCTCATGCGTGTGCACCAGAACACAAAGACAGCATTTGGTTGTGTCCATTTGTCGTGACAAAAAGGCCGACAGAATTGCCCTGAGGTAAAATGTATACAAATACAAACCCTCAGGTTCTCCAATCTCTGGGAAGTCCACCGCGTAATCGCACCAGCCTTGGCGACCAGAAGCTGCCCGAGTCCCCCTGGGGCAGCCACCCCGGGACCCCCAGCCCCTGCACCGGGAACTGCCCCAGCTGGGCAGCCACCCCGGGAGCCCCAGCCCCTGCACCGGGAACTGCCCCAGCTGGGCAGCCACCCCGGGACCCCCGGCCCCTGCACCGGGAACTGCCCCAGCTGGGCAGCCACCCCGGGACCCCCGGCCCCTGCATCGGGAACTGCCCCAGCTGGGCAGCCACCCCGGGACCCCCGGCCCCTGCATCGGGAACTGCCCCAGCCCAGCTGGCTCACGCAGTGGGCGCGGCAGGATTCTCCCTGCAGACGCCTCTGTCCCACTGCACAGGAAGCCGCGGCCGGGGCCTGAGTATCCACTGCACCCTTCTGCAGGGGGAGGCCAACGCTGGGAGGGAGATGGACTAGGACTGCACCCCTCCACCACACCACCGGTGGGCGGGGCAGCAGCTCCGGCGTTTCTCCCGTATCCGGAAGCTGGGAAGTGTGGGAGGAGAGGGTGGTGGCTGGCAGGTGAGCCCAGGGAGGCTGATGTGTCCTCTCTGGCCAGGTGTGGGCATCGTCCTCTCTGCGGGTGTTCATTGCACAGAGGAGGAGAGCAGCGCTCTGGGCTGCAGTGCCTGGCGGAGGAGGCGCAACCTCGGGCCCTGGGCAGGTAGATCGCACGCGTCAGCTTTGAGGCTCTGACAGGTGAGTGAGGTGCAGCCTGCAAGGCTGCTGCGAATCACAGGAGGCAGACAGAGCCAGGGACACACGAGACAGAGTCAAAGTCTAATTTAAAACACGCACTGCACCGTGAACCCATGGGCGACCCTGGAGCTTTAGATCACCCACAGTGACAAATCAAGAGAGATCCAGCAGAATCATTAAAAAGTCTGCACTTTACCCCAAAAAGCATAAATAAAAAAGAATTAAGATGGTAGATTTTAATTCAGTCCCGTAAGTAATAACCTTAGGTGCGTTTTTCTAAACACCCATCAAAAACAAAGACGTCAGATTGGATAAGCAGAAGACCCAAGCGTGTTCTCTAAGAAGCAAACTGTGAATTTGAGGTCATCGATTGGCTCAAGGCGGAAGCATGGAGAAAGGTACACCATGCAATAACCACGCAAAACAAGTTGGAGCCCCCACTTTGCAGTCCCAGTAGGCTTCACACAGGACAAAGTCCCGGACAAGGGGGCATCGCGTGAGGATGAAGAAGTCGGCGTCCAGCAACGCTCACGTTGTCAGAACCCAGCAACGGCACCAGAGCCCCAGACCAAAACCCGGAGACCTGGAAGGAGGTAGACGACCCCGCAGTCCCAGCTGAGCACTTCAGCCGCACAAGCAGGCGGCTCTGGATGGAATCCTCGACTCCGCCAGACAGCGGTGCTGCCACAGAGCCCGCACAGGCCCCTGACCACGGCAGGAAGCCAGGCTGAGGAGCGGAGGCGGGGCGGCATACGCAGCCCAGCCCGGCTCAGTGTGGAGTCGGGTGCCGGAGCCAGGCCAGAACACCAAGGAGACTAGGCCCAGACCCAAGCTCCAGCTACCGCTGCACCGGTGTGGGTTTCTAGTCCAACAGCTGCATCAGCGTCCGTCAGATTTCGGCATTCGGGAATCTGGGTGAAGGCGGGGGCAGCCTCTGTACTGTTTATCAGTCAATTGTAAGTCCAATTTATTTCAAAATCAGAGCGCATGGACATAGGTGGAATGCATGTATGTGTGTGCGTGTGTGCCATGTACGTGTGTGTAGACACACACGCACTTGCATATGGATGCATTTGTGCAGTGTGAGAAGTGCTCAGATACAGGTTACAGATGGCCTGAATAGGCCAAATAACATTGCTTCACCAACTGAAGTCATTCCTATTGATCCATGACTGGAGTTGCCTGTTCAGCAGAGCCCAGCGGGGAGCTGTGTGTGAGGACGGAATTGAACTCAAAACCCAGCGAGCTGAGGCCCAAAGGCAGTCAGTTATGTCGCCATCGCTCTGCATTTCCGGAACAAAGGGGGCAGAATCACCTGTGTCAGGCGCCCTGGCTTGACGTGTCGGAACTGCAAGGCAGCCGCTGTTCTGTGCATCTGCCAGCGCAGCCTTTGAAAGTGAACACTGTGTGGTCCTTAGAGTGCTCCCGCCCAGCTTCAGGTTACCGGGCTGGGCCGTCACGGGAGCGAAGCACGACACAGGCTCCTCGCGCAGTTCTGGAGTCCGCCCTAGGGTCACCTGGTCCGTTGGGGGACCTGAAGCGGATGACGTCTGTCTGCATGGTCTCACCCCACCCTCACCCTCACCCGGGACCCAGTCAGGAGGCTCCATCCCAACAGCCCTGTCCAATCCCAGTCACCTCGCAAAGGCCCTCTCTCAACTCAAGGTCGGGTTGACCATCCACCCCTTACACCGTGAAAGTCGGCTGAGTTCGTGGAACGTCTGCCATGTGAGGATCAGCTTCAGGCACGCCACAGCTTCGCGGTGCCTTCGTGTTGTGGTCCACGCTGCTAAGATGTGACGCTACCCTTCAGTAGCTTCTGTGATGTCAGCCAAGTTGGCAGAAGTACACAGCCTTTGCCTCTCTCGTGCTGGCTCAGTGTTAGGGAACGAGGCTGCCCATTTGCCCTTGGAACACGAGGCGGTCAAGTGACACACGAAGCCTCTACGGCACCAAGCAGAGCTGCCGCATTTCTTGGTGACGGGATGGAGTTATTCCCTGGAGGCTGCATCCAGTTGTCCACATTGAAACAAGAATGAATCATGGCCGGCTGCCTGCTGTCTACGAAGTCCCAGCTTCTGGGCTGTGAATTCACACCGGATGCACAACTTCTCTCGTTGTTCGGCCCCACCCAGACTGAGGAAGCCATCTGTGGCGTGGGAGACCCTGGTGGCCTCAGTGGAGCTGGACACCAGTGTCTTGGTTTAAGAAAAGCTCGGAGGCCGGCGCCGCGGCTCACTAGGCTAATCCTCCGCCTTGCGGCGCCGGCACACCGGGTTCTAGTCCCGGTCAGGGCGCCAGATTCTGTCCCGGTTGCCCCTCTTCCAGGCCAGCTCTCTGCTGTGGCCCGGGAGTGCAGTGGAGGATGGCCCAGGTGCTTGGGCCCTGCACCCCATGGGAGACCAGGAGAAGCACCTGGCTCCTGGCTTTGGATCAGCGTGGTGCGCCGGCCGCGGTGGCCATTGGAGGGTGAACCAACAGCAAAGGAAGACCTTTCTCTCTGTCTCTCTCTCTCTCTCACTGTCCACTCTGCCTGTCAAAAAAAAAAAGAAAAAAAAAAGAAAGAAAGAAAAGCTCGGTGCATCAGTGACTCCCGCTAAGCAAAGACATGTTCCTGGAATGGACACTGCCTGGTGTGAAGACGCCCCAAGTCTCCCGTGGGAACCAGGGCCACTCTCGGTGCTGCTGTCTGATGGAGCGGCTTTGGTAAGGCCTGGTTCCCCTTGCTGAGGAGGGTTCCCCACCCAGGGCCCACAAGGGGATGGCTGGGTCTTCTCACCCCATTTAACAACAATCACACAGCCCCAGCTGGGTCCTGTGAGCACCAACCTCCCTGCAGATGAAGACAAACCCCACAGAGAGCCACTGGATGGTACAGGCGGCGAGTTTTTAAGCAGTTACATTCCCACGCTCGAATCTACGGGGAGGAAATAACTGGAACCCTGGCCAAGACGGATGTGAAACCTGCTGACAGTGGTCTACTTCCAACACCAGAAAGCACAGTAATGTCCCTGCGTGGGTTTGACTGTGTTTGCCCAAAGCCCAGGCAGCAAAGCCTTAATCCCCAGTGCCTTAGAACGGGACCCTGTTTAGAGTCAGGATTTTTTTAAGATTTATTTATTTACTTGAAAGTCAGACAGAGTTATACAGAGAGAAAAAGAGAGGGAGAGAGAGAGAGAGAGAGAGAGAGAGAGAGGTCTTCCATCTGCTGGTTCACTCCCTAATTGGCCACAACAGTCAGAAGCCAGGAGCTTCCTCCAGGTCTCCCACGTGGGTGCAGGGCTCAAGGACGTGGGCCATCTGCTTTCCCAGGCCACAGCAGAGAGCTGGATGGGAAGTGGAGCAGCCGGACTTGAACTGGTGCCCACATGGGATGCCGGCACTGCGGGCGGCTGCTTTACCTGCTACGCCACAGCGCCGGCCCCTAGAGTCAGGACCTCGAGAGGGACCCCGAGTTAAGATGGGGACGTTTGGGTGGGCCCTAGACTTGGATGACGGACGTCTACAGAAAGGGGGATTTGGACGCAGACACACAGGGAGAACGCTGAGTGGAGATGAAGACAGAGACGAGAGTGGGCATCCCTCACAGGACCCAAGAATGCCCACAGCGGCTGCAGCACCAGATGCCTGGGGAGGCCTGGCTCAGCATCCGCCCCTGCTCTCCCCGCCCACCCCAACCCCGCTGTCCTCCGGAGGGACGTTCAGCCAACGGCCACAGCACCCAGACCATGCTTCTCGGTGTCCAGGTCGCAACATCCGTGGTGCTTGGTAGAGGAGGCACCAGCAAATAGGCCCAGCACAATTATGGAGTCAGGCTGCTAGCCTCCCTTAGACCACACATGCGCACGCACGCACACACGCCATGCACACGGGCTGCTAGCCTCCCTTAGACCACACATGCGCACGCACGCACACACGCCATGCACACGGGCTGCTAGCCTCCCTTAGACCACACACGCGCACGCACGCACACACACCATGCACACGCGCTGCTAGCACGCACGCACGCATGCACGCACACACACCATGTGCACAGTGTCCCCCTCTGAAGACCGCGAATTTGGGGAACAGTGAAGTCACCATAAACCCGGGCCCCGCAATGAGAGTCCAATCGGGAGGGAGGAGATCAGACTTCCGGTCTGTCAGTGGCTCCCTGACTCTTAAAGTTAATGCAAGGCTACGCAGTGTTATGACTCTGGGCCATGAAGATCTACGAACTCTCCATACACTCAGGGATGAGAAAAGCAAACGGTTCAGCCGAAACTATCTTGGCAAATGGGCTTTGTTTTATACACTCCCTACATGTTAAAAGCTCTGGCCCACCTAAAACCCACCAACCAGGAACAAACGCTCTGGGCCCAGCTTTTCTGTTTCCAGCAGTTGTACGCTGCATCTCGCTCCCTCTTTCCTGGAGCCCAGCAGAATCTGTAACTGAAATGTCTTTCACTTGGCCCATCCCACTCATTCATGCCTTTAGCCAGCTATTTATTTATTTATTTATTTTAAAAATCAAATTATTCCTGGCAAAAAATCTGCAGAGTGAGCCTCTCTTGGAAAACAGTAAGAAACAGCCAGGCTGGGCCAGACCTCCCACATGACAGACGCCAGCCGCCCTCCACGCTGGGGCTTCCAGAGTCACGGGCAGCTCGCCCCACATGGACATCCGGGGGCCCGAGGGATTCGATCCTCACTCCCGACCTCTGCAGCTTGAGACTTGTGGTTTCTGCGTCCGTGCGAATGCCACGCAGAGCTGAGCACCTGCTGCACAGAGGTGCGAGCAGGGGTGCGTGCCGTTCAGACACGGAACAGGGCGGAGTCCTCTCGCTTATGAACGTGCGCACACTCCGTAACGGGCTGTAGGAATGAACGGCACCCACACCCCGCACACCGCCATGTCAGGACAGTCCAGGTCGTGCCATGGTTGGGTGACTGACAGGTGCCATTCCTCTGTCTTTGCATCTCACATTTGCTGTTCCCGGCAGCTCTGCCTGTCACCCCTGGGAGCAGGGCTCACTCCTGGCTTCCTCGGCACAGAGGCCGGCAGCCCAGACCATTGTTGGTCCAGAAGGCAGCTCACAGCCTGGAGCACAGGTGCCTTGGGGAAGCCCTGTGTGTCGGAGTGTGGCACAGACAGTGTTTACCAACCAAGTCCCTCCCCCTGCGATGGTGGCACGGACTGGACGGGGGGACCCCCGACCCCACCACCTGCAGGGCCCACTGCCTCCAAGGCAGCCTCTCCAGGACGCTGCCCCGCCCCCAGGACGGGCTCTCTGTGGCCCTGAGTGCATCAGGGATGCGCCTGCCTCTTCCACGGAAGACTCCGGGGGCCCTGGGGATTCTCTAAGTGTGGGACAGTCGCAGGTATTTAACCTCAGGCACATGGTGTTTTTGTTTTTTTGCGACTGTGTTTTTGGTAGTAGAGCTGTCTTGAAAACTTAGAAGATTCTCGTCTTCTTAAACATTTCATTGGAATACAGTATTCTTACCAGGAAATGCACGGGAGTATACAGAGAAGTGAGAGTCGGATCCTCCGGTCGCACACAGAACCAGCACCAGCATCGGAAAAGCATCCCTGCTGCCCGAGCTCCTCGCTATTCCCGCCCCCACGTCTTGTTTGTTTTCCAACGAGGGAAAGCGTGTCACGGACAGAGCATGTCTCAGTGAAGCAACAGTCATTATAAGCGCCGGAAAGTATGACAGTCACACTGTTTTTACACTGTCCCTAACAATTTCCACAAATAAAAGAAAACATGCGACATTTGTCTTTCTGGGCCTGGCTTAGTTCACTTAGCAAAATGATCTCCGGTTGCACCCTCTTTGTTGCAAATGTCAGGAGTTCATTCCTTTCACGGTTATGTAGTTTTCCGCCATGCCCACGGCCACCTTCCTTTTGTCCAGTTAGCGGCCGGGGGCAGGTGGGTTGATGCTGTGTCTTAGCAGCTGTGACCTGAGCTGCTTTAATCGCTGGAGGACAGGGGGGTCTTTCACGCTGATTTAATTTCCTGTGAATCTTCCAGGAGTGGGATGGCTGGGTCACAGGCAGACCTGTTTCTGGGTTCCTGAGGGATCTCCGTGCTGCTTTCCATAATGGTGGCACCAGTTCACATTCCCTCCAGCAGTGCATTAAGGCACCTTTTTCTCCACAACCTCTCCCGCATTTGTTACTTTTTGAGTTTCGGATAATGACCATCCTAACTGGGGTGAGGTGACTCCTTGTTGTGGTTTTTATTTGCAGTTCCTGGATGGCTGTGATCCTGAGAATTTTCTCATGTGTCTGGAACTGGCCATTGTATTCCATCCTTTGAAAATTGCCTGTTCATGGCCTTTGCTCATTTCTTCACTGGATTGCTTGTTTTGTTGTTGCCGAGGTTCTGCATATTAATCCTCTATTGGATGCATAGCTTGGGAATACTTCCTCCCATTCTATCAGTTGCCTCTCCACTTTGTTTCATTTCCTTTGCTGTGCGGAAGCTTCTTGGTTTGATGTAATCCCGTTTGTCTATTTTTGCTTTTATGGCCTGTGCTTCTGGAGCCTTATCCAAGAAGTCTTTGCTCAGGACAATGTCCTGTGGTGTTTCCCCTGTGTTTTCCTCTAGTAATCTGAAGGTATCAGGTCTTCAGTTTAGATCCATGATCCGTTGTCAGTTGATGTTTGTATAGGGTATAAGTGGGGGGCCTTGTTTCAAACTCCTGCATGTGAAAATCCAATTTTCCCAACAACATGTGTTAAAGAGAATGTTCTTTCTCCCAGAATGAGTTTAATTTGTCAAAGGTTAGTTGGTGTAAACGCATGGTTTATTTCTTGGGTTTCTACTCTGCTCCATTGGTCCAGATTTCTGTTATCATTTGTTTTTTCTAGAAAGAGCCACATGCCAATAACCATACCCACAGTGCTTTTTCACACACACGCCTTTGATTTGGTCTGTTTCGTGTGTTCTTTCTCCACTGCCCCTCTCTCTGCATGGGCGCTGGGCTTTGCAGGGAGGACACACTCAGCCCCTTCCTCACAACCCTATTCTGTGGTGTGAGAATTTCCTGGAGCTGAATTCTCAATAGAACCTTTGCTCTGAGATTTGCCAATTTATTCTGGAGTGCTCACGGTGGGAGTGAGGACTGCATCTCGATCTGCTTTTCGCATCATGGTGGATTTTCATTGTTCTTTGTCTCTCAAAAGTCCTGTTGTTTGTTGTGATTTTATTGCTTTTTTTCTTTTATCTTTTATAGTTTATGAGAAGGAGTTGATTCTTCCAACTGGAGATTCCAGCTCTCTAGTCTATTTTTATTCTCACTGACAAATTGGCCACTTATGTGATTTTATCTGTTTGATTTGTAGACCTTGTCCATCGCAGCCAACAGTAACCAAAACAAGCTACTAATGTCTGTTCCTTGCCTGTGTTCTAGACGACAAGTTTACAAGTCTGTCCTTTGCCTTCCATCGCATCCTGGGACTGTGTCACCGACATCTCCCTACGTGGGGTGGGGCTGCCTCCCTCCAGGTCCCCAGCAGCCCCCTCTCTGCTGCTGTCTCCCTGTTTGCAGCCAGCGCCCTCCTTCTAGGAACTGGTTCTGTGTGCTGGCAGCATGGCTAAGTCATGCTCATGGCAACAAACAACTCCTCAAATGCTGAGCCCACCGTGAAGCTGACTTCTCATTCGGGACGCCTACTTCAGGCTGCTGGGCTCTGCTCCCCAGAGCACCAAAGATGCCTCCCCACAGGCAGCCATGGTTTTGAATTTTGAGGCTCACCACATCAGCGGAAAGAGAATTTTCAGTGTTCTCACTCTTCCAGTTAAGTGCTCAAGCCAGGGGCAGGTGTCGGGGACGAGGGTTAAGACACCACTTGGCACCCTTGCGTCTCACAGGGCCTGTCTTTCAGTCCCAGCTGCACTGTGACCCAGTTTCTTCCTGATGTGCACTCTGGGACGGCTCAAGCTGGTGGGTTCCTGCCACCCGGTGGGAGACTCAGACTTAACTCCTGGCTCCTGGCTTTGGTCTGGCATAGCCTCGGTTGTTGCAGGCATTTGGAGAGTGAACCAGCGTTGGGAGCTCTCTGTTTTCTCTGTCTCTGTCTCTCCCCTCCCCTCCCCATCTTCCTCTCCTTCTTTCCCTCCCTCCCCTCCCCCCACTGCCTCCCCTTCTGTTTCTAGGCTTTCCAGATAAATAAAAATAAACCAATAAATGCTCAGACTAGAAGACAGGACAGGGGCCAGTTGGCACCCCGGCTCCGCCCAGCAGGCGTGCAGACGGTTGAAGCAGGGCTTTGGCGTCCGCCGTCCTTCCCGAGCAACCCCACAGCCCTGACGCTGCGCTGACAGCTTTGTCGCTGTTTCCACTACACTCATCCCATAAAGCACTGGACTGGGTGCAACAATGATGCACTTCAGAGCACACAGATAGGAGGGAAAACCACTTGATTCCCGGCCAGCAGAAAGAACAATGCGCTAATTAGCCACCCCGGCACAGCGTGGGGAGTGGCTTTGATCACGCATTCCCCACCAGGGTCGAGGTTGGGCCAGGCACCATTCCCTGCTGACGAGATATGGACATGGATATTCTGGCTCCAACTGTCAGTCTGGATCTCCCCACATTCTCAAACCTTTTGGTTAAAAAAAAAGTCACTTGACTTGCTTTCTCTCAATATGCTTTAACGTCCCGAGCAGTGGCCAACGTAGCCCCAGGAGGACATCTTCTCAAAGCCATGTCCACAGCCAGGGACCTTACCACGGCCACACAGCTCTGGCTCAGAGCGAGTTTCCTCCCTTTGCCAGGGGCCTCTGACCGACTCCGGCTTCCACACTGTCGGCATTTGCAAATCCACAGCTGTGTCTCTGTCATAACCATCTCCTGTTCACGAGGTCCGTAACAAAGGCTGAGAAGAGAAATGCTGCAGAGATGACCACAGCTGATAACTTGCTGTGCTCTTAGTGGCACCACGGTTACACCTCCCCATGGCCTATATGAGAACAATTACTTCATCAGGAAGGGTATCAAAAGTTCAGCCTCCCTAATAGTTCAGAAGCTACACCAGGAACTGTGCTTACTTCGTGTCACATTGCTTTTAATTAGTTGAGATAGGAAGTACACATTTTAAAATATAAATATCAGGAGCAGGGAACCTATTTTTAGATAAAGTTAGGAAAGTTTGTTTTGGTGTTAAAGATATGGAAGTTACTTTTAAACTCACTGAGAAACATCTGTGGTCAAAGAAACTACAGAGATAAAAACAGAGTTTCCATCAAGTGCCTTAAACGGTTAGCAAGTTGTTGCTGTGGATTTGTTCTGAGAGGAGGAGCGTGGTGGGGCCAAGAGGCATGGAGTCACCACACAGACCCCGGGAAGTCGGGTGAAAGCAGGCTTGAGGCGAGCAGCCCACAGACTCGTTTATTTCAGTTGGTGCAGCAGCTTATATAGCCAAGACAGCCAATCTGGTCAAGGGGCGGTCTATGCCCCAACCAATCACAGCCCCTTGCCAGGCAAGCTCCATTGCCAGGTGGGTTTCAAAGCCATTCCTGAGTAACTGACACTCGCTTGCCAGTGGCCATCTTGGCACAGCCTTCATTCCATGACAGGGGAGAACAGGAGGAGAAACGCCCCCTGCATCTGACCACCACAGGGAAGGAAGGGCACAGACACGGCTGCACCAAGGTCCCAGATCCCTGTCATCACCCCAGACCCCCGATGGAGCCCCAGGTCCCCAACAGCTCCCCAGGTCCCTGACAGAGCCCCAGACCCCCGACAACACCCCAGATCCCCAGTGGAGCCCCACATCCCTGACAGCTCCCCAGATCCCTGACAACACCCCAGACCCCCAACAACACCCCAGGTCCCTGACAGAGCCCCAGACCCCCGATGGAGCCCCAGGTCCCCAACAGCTCCCCAGATCCCTGACAACACCCCAGACCCCCGACAACACCCCAGACCCCCGACAACACCCCAGGTCCCTGACAGAGCCCCAGACCCCCAACAACACCCAGGTCCCTGACAGAGCCCCAGACCCCCAATGGAGCCCCAGGTCCCCAGTGGAACCCCAGACCCCCAACAACACCCCAGATCCCTGACAGAGCCCCAGACCTCCGATGGAGCCCCACATCCCCGACAGCTCCCCAGCTCCCCAGTGGAGCCCCAGGTCCCTGACAGAGCCCCAGACCCCCGTGGAGCCCCAGACCCCCGTGGAGCCCCAGGTCCCAATGGCTCTCCAGCCTGCCTTCGCCCTCTGCCCTCTCCTCTTCACACGCTCCTCACTCTGGGAGAGTGTGTTTGGTGTGAAAGAGACCGCAGGAGCCAGGGGTGGTCGGGCTGAGGCAGGATCCCAGAGTTCCAGCCGGGTCTCCCACGTGGGTGGCAAAGACCCCGGCATCTGGGTCATCACTCTTGCTTCCCAGGGTGTGCATTAGCAGGAAACAGAGCCGGGACTGGAACAGGCGCCCTGGGGTGGGGGTGCGGGCAGGCCTCAGCTTTCTCCATCGCTGCCCCAAACACCGTCCCTGATGGTCCTGCAAATAAGACGGTGAAACCTGGGGACGGCGCATGGTTGGAGGCTGGACTACAAGGACGTTCCCTTCCCGGGGCCCAAGAGGTGAGACGCAGGCTGGGTGGGGCAAGACACAAATGTAGAAAAAGCCTCTAGGACAGAATAATGCTCAGTCAGGTCATGCCAGGTCGGGAGCAGAAAACCGAGGGCTCGGTGTGGCAGTTGGCAAAGGTGTGCGCTGGGGGGTAACTTCTAGCACTTTCCAGAAGGCTCTGGACAAGCCGTTTCCACGTGACCCAAACCTTCTCTACCTGCAGTTTACAATCAAGGGCAAAGCTACTGGAGCATGTGAAGAATTGGGTTCCTGAACGATTCTTAGGGAAAACATGCTCTGGTCCAGCTGGCCCAGCACGGACTGCTGCCTCCGAGCTGCCGTAGGCTCGGCCGGCGACCTCACGTGTGACCTCGCCGAATGATGACTAAGGGATGATTTCACTGAGCTAAGTGTTGCTCCTCTCAGACCTCTCAATACCAGAACGGGCTGTTCCCTGTGAGGTCACACGGAACAAAGACAGCCTTTGCGGCACGTCCCAGCCCCCCGGGACACAGAGCCTCACTCCGACCCCGCGTCAGCACCGCTGTCCCCATCAGACCTGCTCGCCCGCCTGTGCCGAGATTCCTCCTGACACGACCGAGTCTTCCAGAAGCACCATGGTTTGCCATCAAGTGTCTAAGAGTTGTCGAGGTGAGCAGTGGGGCAGAGACCCCTTGCCGGCCAGCGTCCCATAGCTAACTCAGGGCGCGGCCCACGGGGAGGGCAGCTCAGCCGGAGGAGAAAGCCAGGTGTCCCCGAGTTGCTCCCTGTCTGCAGGTGGCACAGTGCTCCTCTGAGTCCCCGTGAGCTCCCAGGCCCCTGGTGCCTCCCCCGCCTCACCCTGCTGTGTCAGCAGACACACCGCCCTGGGTTCTTCGACAACTTCATGGAACATGGAATTAAAAGACAAGTTCTGTTTGCAAAATGAACTTGCAATCCACACATACTTCTGCAGAAAGTCCCTGGAAAAATGGGTGCAATGAGAAAACCATGACAAGTTTCAGAAAATGTTTGCAGGGCCGGCGCTGTGGCATGGTGGGTAAAGCCTCCACCTGCGGCGCTGGCATCCCACATGGGCACTGGTTCAAGACCCGGCTGCTCCACTTCGTATCCAGCTCTCTGCTGTGGCCTGGGAAAGCAGTGGAAGATGGCCCAATGGTCTCCCTGCACCTGTGTGGGAGACCTGGAAGAAGCTCCTGGCTCCTGGCTTCGGATGGGCGCAGCTCCAGCTGCTGTATCCATTTAGAGAGTGAACCATGGGATAGAAGACCTCTCTCTCTCTCTCTGCCTCTCCTCTCTCTGAGTGACTCTGACTTTCAAATAAATAAATAAATCTTTAAAAAAAAAAAAAAGATGTTTGTATGCACCAAAGTAATTGCACCACTTAATTCCATTTTCCACAACTTTTAAAAAATACTCTCCCATGTCCACGTGAGCAGAGTAGAATCACAGTTGCTTTCAGCTGGTTTGCTGCCCATTTCCGCACTCTGTGTGTGTCTACCAAACCACTCCATCAAAGCAAGAGACTGAGCGTCTGTCTGCCCCGCGCACTCTCCAGCCCAAGTCTTCCCTGCCCCTGCCTCCCAGAGCTGGGGAGAGGGCGTCCCCCGGCCTGGCTCTGACGTGAGGAGCTGAGTGTTTGGGGCGGAGGAACTGAGCAGGCAAACCCAGGAGGTCCCGTCACTCACAAGTCAGCTGGACAGGAGGGGCGGAGCAGACAGGCTGGGGAGGCGGGCGGAGGCGAGCGCTGGGGACACACTCTGAGCTCTGGGACGCGTGTCAGCCTCCTGGTCCACGTGGCTCCGGCTCCGTGGAGGAGCTCGAGGTGGACCTGAGGTCGGTGCTGGCGCTCCCCGGCGCCAGCAGGAAGTGGGAGGCTGGAACTCCGGGTCACCGGGGTGGGAGTGGGGCTTTCTCTTCCCGCAAGCTTGTGGCCACACTGTCACGATGAACCTTGACCGTTTGCTGTAGGAGCTGGAAGTGCCGCGTGGCCCCACTGCTGCCCCGCAGGCCACAGCACCGGTCTCCCAGGCGTGGGCTCCGGGTTCCCTTCCCTCATTCTCTCCTGGCCACGCTCGGCGGGCGGCCAGCGGCGCCCGTCCCCCTTCTTCCTGATGGTGCTGTGGCCTCAGGGTCTGGGTGCACCGTGAAGTCACAGCTTTTCCCACCTCAGTTTCAGCTAAGCGACGTGTCGTGACAAAGGAACGGGACGACGTGTTAGGAACTTGCAAAGCACCAGTCCCTTCCCTGGGCTCCTTCTCAAACGCAGGAGGAATCTGCTTCTGCCGCCTGCGGAGTACCAGCAGACTCGTACGGGGCACAGGGATCACTCCTCACAGAGGAAGCGTGGGGCCTCCTCCTGAGAGGGCGCGTGGGACCTCGGGTCTCTGTTCCTGCTGGAACTCCACAGGCCCAGGGTTTAAATATCCCCAGCTCCGGCAAAGCTCGGAAACAGCCGCACTGTCTCTCCCGAATCCGTCCCCGGCACCTCCTGCTGAATGATAGCCGAAGGGCAAAGTAAAACAAAGGAAATGTGGTGTCGTCAAGAAATTTTAAACAAACATGTGATGCTGTCTTGGTCAACTTTCATTTCCAAGATGAAAATAATTTGGAGTCGCACATGAAAACCGTTACTGGGCTGTTCCAGGCCGCGGAGCCTGAAATTCCTCCCACAGCCTGAAAGCCGGGGAGGGCTGCCAAGCACTGCGGATGCTGGGACCCAGGGGGCAGCAAAGGGCCTGGTCGGTGTAGGGTGGGCGGGCGGGGTCACACACAGCCGGCCTCAGTGTGGATCCCACACGTGGCCTCACACACCAGAGTGGATCTCACACACGTGGCCTCAGTGTGGATCCCACACCTGGTCTCTCACCTGGCCTCAGCATGGGGCAGGTGGGCTCACTCCTGAGCCAGTGGGGCTGCTGCCGGCCCCCAGCCCTGGCTCCCCCTGACCAGGCCAGCGCCTCACTGGTGCCCCCAGACAAGCCTTCCCGCCTGCCCACGGGGAGACGCCCCCTCCCTTCTGGGAGTCCCCAGGAGGATCTCCGAAGGGGCTGGAAGTTCAGTCCGCAGGGCCCCTGAGAGTTCGCAGTGTTGATTCCGTTACTACAGGGAGCGTCTTCTTAAACAAAGCTGGATTGGTACGTGAGTGCACATATTTGGGGGACAGTACAACAGCCCTAGACGTACGCAGTGTGACGGTGAGCAGCATCCACCCTCCCCTGAGATGCAGCCGTGTGTGATGGAGACAGCATCCGCCTACTCCAGCCACCGCCACTTCCCTGCATGTCTGAAGCCTGGAAAACCTCCAGGGATTTGAAACGTATCAGGAACTGCATGGGCTACGGGGTCCCAGCTGTGCTGGAAAAGCCCAAAGAATTCCCCCTCCCCCTCCCCCTCCAACTTCTTTTTCCTCCTCTTCCCCCTCCTCCTCCCCTCCCCTCCTCTTCCCCCTCCTCTTCCCCCTCCTCCTCCCCTCCCCTTTTCCCCTCCTCCTCCCCTCCTCTCCTCCTCCTCCCCTCCTCCTCCCGTCCTCCCCTCCTCCTCCCCTCCTCTCCTCCTCTCCTCCTCCTCCCGTCCTCCCCTCCTCCTCCCCTCCTCTCCTCCTCCTCCCCTCCTTCTCTCCTCTTCATCCTCCTCCTCCCCTCCTCCTCCCCGCCCCTCCTCTCCTCCTCCTCACCCCTCCCCTCCCCCTCCTCCCTTCCGCTCCTCCTCTCCTCCCCCCTCCTCCTGTGCTGATTCTCCCACACATGTGGATCCATCCTCGCCAATTCTCCAACAGACTCCAGTCCTTGCTCCCATGTTCTGTATGACTTGGTTGAAAATCACTTGGCTCTAAACACGTGGACTATTTCTGGGTTCCTGTTCTGCTCCACTGGCCTGGGTACCGGTGTTTATGCTGGTTTGGGTGCGGTACCTGGAACACTGTCTCAACCCCAGGATGCCACATGGGACCAGCCAGCTGCAGCATTAAACTGCGCGAACCCCAGGATTCCGCACAGGACGCCCGGGCGGCTCCCCATGCAAGGCTGCCTCAGCTTCGCGGGACCGGACGTCCGTGATTAGATGAATGAACCCTGCTGGGCTCCTGGAGGGCGGAATGGCAGCGCCGCCGCATGTCCTGTTCGGTGGGCGTTTGCTGAGGAAGTGAGGCAGGTCAAGGTCATGGTCCTGGTAACGTGTGCCGGGTTGGCTTTGGCTCAGAAGCTGCCAGGATCCAGGTGCGTGTGGCTTTCCTCCCCGAGCTGACCGTGCGCCCCTGTGAATTCTGAGATAATCTCTTCAATGGGCGCCATGTTACCACACACGTGGCCAACTCTGGCCAAGGACAAGCCAGTCTCCATCTCGAAGAGGGCTTGTTGAAGACACATCATGTTTGCATGAAATATAGTACTCTCCCTTGGACGCTGCTTCCGAACACGTGTCGCCATGGAGCTGGGTCGGCTCTGTCTAGAAAGTTCTCTCCCTTGGAACTGAGCAGGCAGCTCTGGAGTGGGCCTGTGGAGTGGGGGGACAGCTGGCTTCCCCCCACTTTGCCTTAAATAGTTTTGCCTTAAATCGGAAATTTGAAATTGTTTGCAATTGTTTGGGAAATAGTCTCTAGGTGTGTTGGGCTACCCATTCCTCCCACCCTCCAGGGCACCCAACAGCACCTGGAGCCACTCCACGTGGTGTCCTCTGACCCCCACCAACCTGACCCACGGACTTCAAGTGATGCCTGACGGTGGAATCACCATCGTGGTGTGTGCCTGCGGCCTGGGCACTCTGGGAAGCGTGGTCCGGAAAGCCCTGGGGCTCCACGGTCCATGTAGAAGGTTGGATGTCAGAGAAGTTTGCGTGAAAGAAACTGAAAGTGACTCAATAGCTCTCTTTTAAAGTATATTTTTGGATATTAGCAGCTTACAGGACTGCTTGCTTAAAAACCGAGAAAGGTCAGGACGCCGATGAACTGCAAACCATGGGAAGAAAATCTCGCCAGGGAGAGCCTGGCTGGAGCCAAGCCGGAGGATTCCAGGCACTCCCTTGCTCTTGGGCGCTGGGCAGAGGTGCCCGTGTGCTCACACTCAGGCCACGTCTGCCTCCGCGTGGAGCTGGGGAGAGGACCTGCGGCACGGGTTCCCACCTGCACAGCAGTCAGGGCAGCCCCTGGCTTTACCCACACGCCAATAAACAAAGAAACAATCGGAATGGCCACTGGCAGCAAATGGCCGGGTGACGGAGAAGACACAGATGTGTGCGGGGTGACTGCGGGAGCAGGGCGCAGGGGCAGCTCAGAGCCCCTCAGGCCCCCTGGGGTTTCCCAGGAAG
This sequence comes from Oryctolagus cuniculus, assembly GCF_964237555.1. Lineage (NCBI taxonomy): Eukaryota > Metazoa > Chordata > Mammalia > Lagomorpha > Leporidae > Oryctolagus > Oryctolagus cuniculus. Next base: position 1,023,444 of record NC_091436.1, on the reverse strand, counting down.
GAGGACGAAGCGGCGGCGGGGGCAGTGCAGGGCAGATTCCCCGGGACCTGCGCTCACCTCCCCTGCTGCGCTCGCAGGGACCGCTTGGCAAAGTGGGGGGAAGCCAGCTGTCCCCCCACTCCACAGGCCCACTCCAGAGCTGCCTGCTCAGTTCCAAGGGAGAGAACTTTCTAGACAGAGCCGACCCAGCTCCATGGCGACACGTGTTCGGAAGCAGCGTCCAAGGGAGAGTACAGTTTCCAGGGGAGAAGCAGCTGGCCGGTTCTTATGGAAAGCGGAGCTGGCCGCTGTGACCTTGGGGTTCCGCGTGAAGCTGAGCCGTCAGAGTATACAGTTCAGAAGTGCAGCTGCAGCTCCCCATAAAAATGTTTGAAAAGCTGTGACATTCCCAACAGTCCCTATAAATCAGCAGCATATTACTCGGTCATCTCTTATACGTATGTTCTCAGTTGTAAGGAATTTTATGGACTTTGAGTATTTCTCAGTATCTTGGTGTTAAATATTTCTAGCAAGATCTTGCACACAGTGTGAAACAATAGTGCCGTGCAGAGAAGTGACGTAAAACTTCAATCAATGCTGAGTGCAGGAAGCCAGGTGAAGGCAGGCAGTGGGTGTGAACTTAGCCGTGAGGAGCCGTGTACTTACACGGCTTTGTTGGCGTGTTCACGATGCTTAAAATGTAGAGGCACCTTTCCCTTCGGTGCTGGAAATTCGTTTTCCCTCTCGTGCACCTGTAACTGCAAATACAGGCGTATGCTTGGCTGTGCATCACGTGGAGCTCTGGAGGCCTGCGGGGAGCGCTGTGCGGCCCAGATGGGCCGACAGGAGCCAGGGGACGCTGGTCTGTGTCCTTGGTCCTGGCAGCTATCCAGGCTGGTGCAAGAAAAGGCGGAACAGCGCTGTGCGGGGCGGGGGAAGATCACCTACAGAATCGGGGGCCTGCTCCCACTGGGGGCTCGGGACCCTTGGACATGGGCCACTGTGTCGCAGAGACCCACGCCTGCCCTAGAGCCTGACAGTCCACGGCTGCTTAGGCAGAGAGTGCGGGAACAGTCCCCGGGGGTCTGGACAGTGTGGGGGATCGAGAAGACGGAGTGCAGAAACGACTCTCCGGAACCGACGGGGAGCTGCTGGCTCGGCCCGCGGCTGTGCCCCTGGGTCTGCTCAGAAGCAGCAGAACAAAGCGTGACGAGCCGGTGGGCAGTGTCGGCCAGCTGGCCCTGCCGTGCACGGTGGGCTGAGCCTGGAAACGGCAGCAAAGTCTGAAACTCAACTGCGGTTTCGTGACTTTGGAGCCACAACCTCCTGGAGGGGTTGGGATTTATGAGCTGAGCCTAATGGGTGCACTGCTTCCTTAGAAGGGCAAACAAGAAGGCTCAGGGTCCCCAGAATCTCCTACCAAAATACTCAGCTTACCCAAGGTCAAAGCAAAGCTCCTTACTGTACAAAGAGAAGGGAATCTCAGAAGCAATGCAAGAGGAGGCCACCAGCGGGCACGGGCAGGGGCAGGTAAGACCACCAGTGGGCACGGGCCAGGGGCAGGTAAGACCACCAGCAGGCACGGGCCAGGGGCAGGTAAGACCACCAGCGGGCACAGGCTGGGGAGACGACCAGAGACGTCCACCCATGGGTGCTCAACTGCACTCACATCAATCTTAAAGGAGTCACAAAACCATTAATTATGTAGTCGTATGTAATTCCCATCAGATTAATGAAAATTTCAAAGTTCAAAAATACCGTGTTTGCAGCAAAGCTGATACAGCAGCCCCCAAGTGGAAGGTGCGGACTCCTTCTGTGACCTATTCCACACCCGTGACACCCTCCACACTGCTCTGTGACTTATTCCACACCCGTGACACCCTCCACGCTGCTCTGTGACCTATTCCATGCCCGTGAAACCCTCCACGCTGCTCTGTGACTTATTCCACCCCCGTGACGCCCTCCGCACTGCTCTGTGACCTATTCCACACCCGTGACGCCCTCCGCACTGCTCTGTGACCTATTCCACGCCCGTGACACCCTCCACGCTGCTCTGTGACCTATTCCATGCCCGTGAAACCCTCCACGCTGCTCTGTGACTTATTCCACCCCCGTGACGCCCTCCGCACTGCTCTGTGACCTATTCCACACCCGTGACGCCCTCCGCACTGCTCTGTGACCTATTCCACCCCCGTGACGCCCTCCGCACTGCTCTGTGACCTATTCCACGCCCGTGGCGCCCTCTGCGCTGATCTGTGACCTATTCCACGCCCGTGGCGCCCTCCGCACTGCTCTGTGACCTATTCCACACCCGTGACACCCTCCACACTGCTCTGTGACCTATTCCACCCCCGTGACAGTGCTCTCTGTGCCCTATTCCACGCCCGTGGCACCCTCCACGCTGTGAAAGCGAGACCACCCATTCTGCAGGAATTGTTGTGCTGTCAGCCTGCACGTCGCTGGTGGGACCCAGAACCGGGCCAGGGCAGAAGCCTTCTGTGTGGGTCGTGCCTGCCCTGACTCCCTGGTGAGTTCCGGAAGCTCTTGGGTGGACGAGACTGTCTTCATTTACAGAGCGATGTGCCGGCACTGCTCCCGCCTGGCCTGCTGCAGTGGAATACGCAGAATTCCAGTGTCCTGAAGTTAAAGGGCGGCAATCGCTGTCAAATTCTCGCTGTGTAAGGTTCCTGTGCTTTCCACCTGCCGCGTCTGCGGAGGCTCCGCCCGCTCGCTGGGCAGTGCACAGAGGTTGTCCTGATCCGCGGGGGCACCCGTGGACCCTCACATCTGGAAAGCTGCGATTCGAGTCTGACTTTTCCTGTGTCTCTCAGTGGTCGCTGTGGTCTCCTTACCGGGCTCTTGGGCACCCCGCGTCTCGCGCCCACTTCTCGGCTCCCTGCGCAGCGTGTGCGACCTGAGCTTGGAGACAGCCTGCCCCGCTTTTCTTGCTGCGGCTGTGCGTCAGTCCTCAGAGCTCGTCCCTCTTCTTGCTGTAATACTGACGTCTGTCTTCCCTTGTAGCCTCCTACACAGGCCTTCTCCAAGTCTCCTTTCTCCAGGTCAGGTCTGTGGGCTGTGCTGTGTCCGCCCAGGGGCTGCTTCCTGCAGACACCAGACAGGACCCTGGTGTGGGAGGGAGGGTCCACGGCTGGGAGGGGCCTCCGTGCCCGGCTGCGTGTAAGCTCTCCTGGGTTCCCGCCTCCTGGGTTTGTCCTGCCTTCAGAGGGGGTTGGGCCAATCCGGGGAGCAGGACTGCTTGACGGACGACTTCTCAGGCTCCAGGCCGAGGTGAACTTCTAGGCTGTACTCGGACTTCTTAGGGGGGAGGAACGGCTGTCCCGAAGCCCACCGGGGGCCTGCACCGTGGCTGCGGGAGTGGACTCGGGCCTGTCCCGCGGCGTTCCGCTGGGCTGCACTGCTCTGCTAGCCCTGCCTTCATTCTTGTCTGGGGAGCGACCTGATGCCCCCAGAAGATTCCTCTCAGCTTCGTCTGGGGCCTGTGCCTTTGTGTGGGTGGCCGAGTGGTACCCACGCCCCTGGGACCGCACCTGCCACACCGGTCCAGAGACACTTCTGCCTCGTGGAGAGGAAGGGCTTCCTGGTCTTGGCCGAGTGAGCATCCCCGCCCCACCCTGCAGTCCCCGTTATACTCCAGGCCGCACGGCTCGGGCCGCTGCACCCCGGGGTCAGGGTCCCCAGGCTCCCTTGTTGCTGGCTTAGACTTCAGCTTGTGGTACGCACATCTGCTTCTCAGGTTGCACAGCCACCCCTACTGCGGTCTCTCCCTGTGCTTCCTGTCCCCGTCAGCTGTGCCTGCGGTGAGGGGCTCTCCGGGGGTCAGGGAGAAGGACCTCTGTCTGCGGTGACATCCACGGCTGGGAGGGACCCCCGCTGGCTCCCTTTGTCCTCTGCCCATCACCTCCCTGCCCCACCTTGTGTTGGCATCATTGCGGCTCCCGGCAGGTGCTGGCCCCTGGCCTTCTCCACTGATCCTTGTGGTCCTGCTGTCCCCGCCCCCTGCTGTGACCGTCATCGCTCCCTTAGCTGCAGTGGTGCCACCGTCCTTGAGCCTCTGGGACAGGTTCTGGGAATTCAGTCCCAGAGTGCACACACGCTTCTGTCTCTGTCCCCTGTGTGCGTGTCTGTGTCTCTCTCCCCTGCTGCAATGACACCAGTCGTCCTGGATTAGGGGTCCCATAACCCAGTACAACCGCACCTTACCTTGATGGCCTCAGCAAACATCCTCTTTTTAAACAAGGTTCGGATCTGGGAGCTACGAGTCAGCCGGAACTCCACACTGCGCTATGCACCGGTGTGGCAACAGGATGCCGTTGAGCCCCAGTGGGAAGGCGGCAGGGTCTGCCTCCTGCTTGCTGCTCTGGCACAGTCGGTGTCACGGGCAGAGGGGGCTGCACGTCCCAGGGGAAAGCCAGGCGGTGTCGAGAGACAGCATGGGGGCTGCTACCACCTGGGACGGCTTTTCCGCAGGCTTTGTCCTGAACGTGGCTGCCTCTAGCCGGAGTCTCCTGACCCCTTATTCACAGCTGCACTTGGAGCGACTGTGGAAGCGCTGGGCGTTGTTGGAACACCGTGTGCACCCTGACTGTTGACTTCCTGGCACCTGTGGAAGACGGGGGCTGCACCTTCCCCGGTTACAGACGCGACTCCTCCAGCAGCTGCTTCAGCACTGAGAGCGGTCCCTGGGGGCCGAAAGCGTGGAACGCAGCTCCTCCCCCTCCTCCGCAGAATAGGCGCCGAGGGCATGCACGGTGCTGGGGTGCAGGCATGTTGGGTGCATGGGTGTTGGGATACATGATATTGCAGTGCATGCATATTCGGGGTGCACAGATGTTGGGGTGCACAATACTGGGGTACACAGATATTGGGGTGAATGCATGTTGGGATGCATGGGTATCAGGGTGCATTGATGGGGTACATGCATGTTGGGTGTACAGATGTTGGGGTACACAGATGTTAGGATGCATGGGTGTTGGGATGCATGGGTGTTTGGGTGTATGGGTGTTGGGGTGCACACATGTGGAGCTGCAGAAAGTGAATGCCTTGTGCCTTTTTCTTATTAGCAAATCAAGTCCTTGCTTCTTAATTTGCTGCAAATTTACAAAATTTAGATGATTTTCTGAGACCGGAAGTCATGTTCAGTTGTTCTAGATGCGCCCGACTCCCAGTGCAGGTCAGAGGGGCCCTGAAGGCACAGTATTGCCACCCACATTCAGAACAGGAACTCCGTGTGCTAAGAAAGCAAGTGTTGTGACTTCTGGATCTCAGTGGATTCGGTGTTGGAGTAGCACAGTTCACTGGTGCAGCTTCTCTGAGCAGGTGCGCGACTGCCCACAGGTGAGCGTCAGAGGCCATGGAGGTCGCGCAGGGGCCCTGGTGCAACCACAGCGCTCACCTGCCGAAGCCCTGGCCCCTGTCTGTAGCCCTCGCCTCCTGTGGTAAACCTGGCCACATCCCATCACCACCTGGCTCCCCTTGAACTTCATCAGAGCAAACCCATCTGTACCCCTTTCTGCACAAGACCCCAGCTGAGTGCCACTGTGCCTGCTCACGTGGCCAGGGGAGCGAGGAGGTCCCAACCCCACGGTCCTCCCTCCCCACAGTCCACCTGCCCGTTGGCACAAGTTGGCCTGGACCAGACCGGCCCGTTTCCAATGGAGTTTGAGTATTTCTGGGTCGTCTGCTGCTGTCACATCACAATGGCAGAGCCGAACCATCGTGAGAGAAACTACAGCCTGCAAAACTTGGAACACCTCTGTTCTGTTCTAATTCCTCAGCGATTCGTGTCTGGCCCCGAACCCAACGATGTCGGCCTCCTGTTCTCCACACACCTGCTCTTGGCCGTCGGAGAACTGAGGACGCCACCGCCACGTGTCCACCACCGCCACGTGTCCACCACTGCTCGCTGTCCTCAGGAACTGGGGCCTCTCTGCTCGCAGAAGAGGTGGAGCCAGGAATGTTCCCTGACTTCCTGTCGTCAGAGTGGAGAAGCAGAGCTCTGTCCCGAGTCTGTGTCCGTGCTTGCACATGGGTGCACACATGTTGTGTGTGTTTGCGTGCACACATGGTTTGCACATGTTTGTCATGTGTGTGTGTGTGTGTCATTTCAGGAGCAGATGTAGGCGTCTTAACACTAACAATCACTCGGTATTCTAAGACCATTGACTAACACGGTATTTCCCACGTCAAGGCAGCTTTGCCGCCTCTCAGGTGTGGGTCCGGCAGCTGTGGGGCCTCTCCCACAGGCCCTGCACCGAGCTGAGAGCCCAGCACGCTCCGTACAGCTGTCGGTCACTCTGTAGACTGCGTGCCACCAGCTGCTGCACCGAGCGGCTGTGTCAGAGGGATCCATTCACCCCAGGACGCTTGAGGAGCTCAAAGCCCACTCCAAATGTGACTCCAAATATCCACGCAGAGAACTAGCTGATAAAATCTCGCACGCGCTGGCTTTGCTTGGTGCCAGTTCCAAGGAAAGGCCAGGCAGTCTTTCAACAGAGGTCGGCATACTTTTCGGAAAACCCACGTGCCTGGCACACACGCCCCTCAAGTAAGACGTGCGCTGCGCGTACGCGTGAGTTACTTCTGCTTTGCTTGGGTTGGGCTCCTTGCGCGTCTCGGGCGCTAAACAGGATCATGTGTGCATCACAAAGGTTCTCCCAAGAGCCGCCTTCCCCGCCCCCTCTCCACTTTCCAGGCTCCGAGGCCCCGTGACTCCGTCGGCAGAGTCCAGGCTGGCTGGAGCCGGGTGCTGCAGTCGCACTGCCCAGCGGCTTGGAACCCCTGCTCAGGTCCGCCTGGGCAGGCGGGGGACTTCCTTCCTATGGGGCCAGCTGGGCGGCCACAGCGCCGCCTCGGGGCTGGCGAATGCCGCGTGTGCCGACTCCGGGTCCCACGGACAGGGTGTCAGTCTCGCGGCTTCTCTTGTGCGATGATGAGAAACAGCCCTGATAAGGGGGGAACGCCGCAGAGCAAGCCCTCAGAGTTCTGGCATTTGTCACTTTGGAAGCGCTGCGGGTGCTGACCCGATCTGGGGTTACTGGGAAAAACCTCACATGCCTTCCTGCTGAGCTTTCCCTCTGTGCAGAATGACAATGACGGCCGACATCTGCTGCTGCGACCGGCTGCCAACGCCCTCTGGGAGACCCACGAAGCCACTTCCACGGGCACGAGCGGTTAAGGTCACAGGCTCCTGGACTGGCACAGGCCGTGGCCCGGCTAGGGCATCGCACACGTTTATCCCAGCTCCAGGGTGGTGACGGGCAGCGCTGTCGCCAGGAGAACCGAGCCTCCTCCGGTTGGCTCTGCCATCCAAGCCAGGAGCACCCAGGGGGCCTGGGCTGGAGGCCACGGGCAGTGGCAGTGAGTGTGCCCCCTGCAGGGCGGCCCAGCGGGAGCAGCCACCGCTCAGAAGCAACAACGTAACTCATGGAACGCTGGGCGGGGGCTTTGCCTCTGCTGGTTTGGATCGGACAGACTCTGCATGCCAGAGCCAGTATCCCCCGGCAGCAGTGAGTGTGCACTCATTCCCCTTTGAGTATCCGGCGTGGCGGTCACGCGCTGTGCACTGCAGAGCACTGCGGTGGGAGCGGAGTGCTGAGCGCCGTAACCGTCTCCTCTGGGGGCCGCGGGTGCTGGGGGGCAGGAGCACCAACGTGCCCACGGGGGCAGGGGTTCTCAGGAGGGGCAGCCCCTGGCGCGGGCAGCAGGTGGAGCACGGAGGCCCTGGGCGTGAGCGCCAGGGACACTTCAGCCCAGGCAGCCCGCAGACCACGTGACAAAGGCCGTGTGTGTGCAGGGCCAGGCAGGGACACAGCCGCCGCCGGAAACTCGCTGCCTCCTCGCCGACGGCTGCAGCCCCTGGGGCAGAAGCAAGAGGCCGCCCAAAGAGCAAGGAGGCCCAGACTCTGCAGCTCACTTTCCTGAGCAGTGGAAGGCTGTGGCTTCACCCAGCTCCGCGGGGCCCCTCTCCTGCGCACTGCCGCCGGCCGGGGCTGTGTCTCCTCTCCTGTGCGCTGTGGCCGTCTGGGAAGGGAGGGGGCAGTGTCTCCACGTCTCCCGTGCTCACCGCCATCTGCACGCCTGTTTCGTGGCCCAGAGCCACGGCAGCACGTGGAAAATCCACTGCAAGTTCTCTCTGGTGTGTTCCAGAAGGAAAGGCTGGGGAGAGGGCCGGGGGTGGCGGTCGAGGGAGGCAGACGCCAGTCTTGAACACACACGGGGTCCTGCTGCCTCTGCCACCCCCGGGGCAGGGCCGGCATCGCGTGTCTGTCCTGGGCCCTGCCCTGTGTCCCTGCCTTCTCTGTGGCCTCCGGCTTTGCCCTCTCCCCCGCCCCCACCCCAGGGCTTCCTCTCCTCGGTCTCCCAGGGCACTCGGCGGGTGCTCGGCCCCTCATTCTCGCAGCTCTGGAGCTGGAAGTCGGGCCAGCGACCCTGCCTTCTCCTCTCTCATTTTTCAAGGATTTACTGAACACGAACAGCAAACCGAGCTCAATGTCACATTCTGGAAGAAATCTGAGAATGTAGACAGAGACCATCTCTGACTGCAGAATATGCAAGAGGCGAGAGAGAGAGAGAGAGAGCGAGCCTGTTAATGAGCCCTGAAGCGTGGGCTAGGACATGAAGGACCCCAGGTACTTACTGGGTACAGAATAGGAAGAGGGGCCCAGGTGGGGAGTGGCGTGTGCAAAGGCCCTGTGGTGGGGTGGACGGGGACCATGAAGGAGCTGATGGACAGCCCGTGAACAAGGACAGGGCCAGGCGGTGGGGGCGCGAGGTCACCTCAACAGTCTGTGGAGATGCCTGTGAGGTGTGCTGCCCAGCGAGAGCCACTGCACTATGTGGCCATGGAGGGGCAGGGTCACACCTGCCCGAGGTAAACTCCACTCTGAGTGCTTCCATCCCGGTCTGCCTCGTGCCTTGTGCCACACCGTTGGCGTGGGTTTGGTGACACTTTGTGGAGAGTGCTAGGACACTGGCAGGCAGGTTGGAGCAGGAACAAATCGCCTGGGCCGTGCCAGGGTGGAACTGACTTCAGGCTGTGGAACCAGGGCGCCCAGGCCCCGGAGGGTTTCCTTGTCTCTCGTCACCTCGGTACTTAGACATGCAACCGTACCTGAAGAGAGAGCTCTGTCGCACTCCTTAAGTAGCTGGTCAACTCTGTGTTTGACTTTACTCCTAGGAAGTCGCCACCTGGGGCCCCACGCCCGAGGGTGGAAAATGGCCGGATTTAGTTTGTCCATGCCTAGCGTCCTGCTTGCTGGACACGAATCGTCAGGCTGTGCCCTCGGATCCGTGCCCGGCGGCACCTCTGTCCCGAGGCGCAGCCACAGCTCCCGCCTCTGCCTGTGGCTGGGACAGAGGTGTGAGCCCCCCAGAGAAGAGCGGCGTAGAGACGTCCCCAGACCCAGGCAGCTGGCGCCTGAAACCCTGCTGCCCGGGCCGCACCAGCCCCGGCCTCTGCCTCCTCGCCCCAGAATGGAGAGGCGGGTGCCCACCCAGCTACTCCCAGTCAGCAAGTGTGGGTGCTGCTGGTGGGCGTAGCTTTGCTCTGCGTTTCCAGTCCTGGCTAATCGGATGGCTCCCGCAGCTTCCCCAGCCCTGGGAAAGGCGCCTCCCAGCGGGAATGCTTTCTGCTCAGTGAAGGAAGGAAAAGCACACGTCCTCCCAGAGCCGACTCCCATCATCCGGGTCTGAACAGCCTTCCTCAGTGCGCAGACGCACGGGGATGCGTGACGGAGACACAGCTGACCCGCAGTCTTCTAACCACAGCCATGGGAAACTCACCCACGCATGTGCAAGCAGATGGAGAAGCCATTCTGCCAAGATTGAGGCAATGCCTTGGTGCAGCTGGTCCCATTGGGCGCCGGTTCAAGTCCCGGCTGCTCCACTCCCAATCCAGCTCCCTGCTGATGCACCTGGGAGAACAGCAGAGGATGGCCCAAGTGCTTAGGTCCCTGTGCCCACATGGGAGACCTGGATAAAGCTCCTGGCTCCTGGCTTCAGCCTGGCCCAGCCCTGGCTGCTGCGGCCACCTGGGGAGTGAACCGGCAGATGGAAGACCTCACTGTCTGCCTCTGCCTCTCCCTCTCTGTACCTCTACCTTTCAAATAAATAAATCTTAAAAAAAAAAAAAAAAGGAAAAAGGAAATTCTACCAAGATCATGAGGATGAATTTCCTACAAAATTTTACTTTTATGCTTAATATTCAGTTGAGTATGTGTCATTTTATATTGCTTAAATAAATTAAGTATAAAATAATAGTAATGAAAACAGTCAGAAATTTTAATGTAGATTTAATGGTGCCATTTTTAACTCTATTTTTTAATTAGCAACATTTTTGATGAAAATAATATGGTATAGATGTTTCTACTCTAAAATTTATCTCATCACAGTAAAAATTATTTAGGAGAATAGAATGGATATGTGAATTAAAAAATGTACTAATTTAGGAGGAGGTTTTCCTTATGTGTTAACGTGGGTGCTGTGGGCTCAGTCAGTGCAGCCCTCCATGCCCAGCGCGTATTTAAAAGCAGTGACCTCGTTCTCGGCTATTCAAACATGAAGAAAACCTTAGGGGCCGGTGCTGTGGTGCAGCGGGTAAAGCCGCCCCTGTGACGCGGCATCCTGCAGGGATGCCAGTTCGAGCCCAGGCTGCTCCACTTCTGATCCCGCTCCCTGCAGAGGCGACCCTGTCCTGGTTGCCCTGCTCCTGCGGGGGTGGGGGTGCCGAGGCTGGGGCCTGGCCGTCTGCAGCTGGAACAGCTCCCCACACAACGCGTCAGGAGAGGTCAGCTGGCTGGGTGCACTGCCGCTTCGTCTGCAGGGTTTCTGGGCGTTTTCAGAACGGTGTCGGCACATCAGAGGATGGTTCAGGCCGCATCTGGATATTGGACCCAAGGAAATCCAGCTGGGAAAAATACAATTTTAATGTAAAAAGTCAAAGAATATTGGCAATGGAATATAAATACAGCATAAGGGGAAAGGTTTACATTTTCGGTCAGATTAAAATACACGATTTTTACTCATAAAAGTTTAAAATTATTTTCTGAATTAGCATGTGAATAAGCTGATACATTTCATTGAGTTCCATCTTTCGCTCCCAGAACCTCTCTGTTGGGGGATGATTGGCACACAGACAGCATCCGTGTCTAACGTTCGCAGCTCCGTGCACTGGGAGGTAAGTGTCCACGCAGGCGCGGTGGCCACAGCCCGTCCTGAGCCCGCCTTCGCGGCCAGCGTTTCCTCCTCTCCTCCTGTCTTGATTCCTCGTGACAGCGCCCTCCTCGCAGCCTCCGCCATCCTGGCAAATTCCTGAGGATGCAGCAGCCTCGGAGCCGTAGCACCGTGCTGGCGGCACGGACCTGGGGGCGAGAACAGGCTTCCCCCCTTCCACCGACGCTCTGGACGCTGTCACCAGCCTCCCCGTCCTCCTCCCACCCAGCCCTGTTTCTGAGTCTCTGTCCTAGACGCACTGCACACGGAGCAGTGGTACGAGTCACGCGGTCTTGGCTTTCACAACATAATGTCCTCTAGGTCCACCGCATCACTGTAGCTTGGTGGACAGTCTCCTCCTCTAAGCTGGGCAGCCCCTAGGCACACCACGTCCTCTCCTCTAAGCTGGCCAGCCCCTGGGAGCACCACCACGTCCCCTCCTCTAAGCTGGCCAGCCCCTGGGAGCACTACCATGTCCCCTCCTCTAAGCTGGCCAGCCTACTGGACATGCCACGTCCCCCTCCTCTAAGCTGGCCAGCCCCTGGACACGCACCACCACGTCCCCTCCTCTAAGCTGGGCAGCCCCTGGACACGCACCAGGTCTCCGCTAGTCATCTATGGGCATTTGGGTTGTGCCCGTTGCTTGGCTGCCCTGAGTAGGGGAGTGCAGTGTCTCTGGGAAGTCCCGGTGGCTTCTGCTACGTCCCTACAAGGGTGACTGCTGAGCCACACTGTGGGCTCACTCCTGCCTCTTCGACGAAGCCCAGGCTGCTGTAGGTGTGGCTGTGCCGCCCCAGTCACACCGACACTGTGGGGCTTCTCCCTCTGCGCCCTCACTAGCACTTGCTGTCTTCTCCTTCCTCTGTAACCGCCATCCAACAGGGGTGAAGCGATTATCACTGTGGTTTTAAATTTCTCCAACACTTAGTGACATTGAGCACCTTTTCATATTCTTGTTTTCAATTTCAACGCCTTCTTTGGAGAAGTTTCTGTTCCAGTCCTTTGCCCATTTGTTAACCGGGTCATCTGGCCCTGGTGCCATTGTGTGGGTGGAGCTGCAAATGCAGTCAAAATGGAAGCCTCACCCGCTCAGTGCCGAGCTCGCTGGCTCCCGCGAGTCACTTAGAGGTGCAGGGGACAAGCACTCACCTGTTTTAAGTCTAAGGCCCCGACGGCCTCACACAGGACGCCTAGCAGCATCTGTGTGTGCATAAGCAACAGCAAGTCCTTTAAAGCCTGCCGCCGGCTGCTGCCCTGACTCCCCTCCGCTTGCACGCGCTCTGAAAGGGGCCGCCTGCAGTACCTCACACTGCACAGCCTCCCTGCAGGGCACGGTGGCCACGGGTGCCTTGGCGTTCTCCTGGGAACTGCTTGAGCCCCGGGACGCGGTGGGGTCTGCTGTGGACTGGGTAAACGTTGCCTGTGGGTGAGCTAACAGACAGGCCGCAGCAAGTGGGTTGCATTACTAACGGCAAAAGTCTGTTCCTTCAGGCGTTCCAGACTGGTGGTTGTGTTGTGGATGCTGGTGGCATTTCAAGTGTCCTACCAGCTTCTCTTGAAAGCATGATTTTAACCCAAGAGGATGTTGGCATTCAAAATGCTTGCACGCACAAGCAGAAGCGCTAGCCCGCGTGCTCACCGCTGGGTCTGCAGCTCATCTGTGCTGTTGGGGAGTCAGTGCCCCCCCAGCTCCAGGCCGATGAACACCACGGCAGAAGCCGGGGGCGCAGGGAGCGCATCAGAGCCTCTTGGTAATCAACGTCCACCTAACGGGCGATGGCCGATCTATTAACTGACCTGCATCTGCACTGGAGCCCCACATCATCATACTTCCCTTTAGAAAGGGAACGTAGAAGCCCACTCTCCCTTTTAAATAAACAAACAAGTCTTAAAGGGAGAGTTAACTGAAGGGGGGAGGGAGAAAGGGAGATCTCACACTGGCTACTTCACTCCCCAGATGGCCACAGTGGCCCCGGGCTGGGCCAAGCCAAAGTCAGGAGTTTCATCAGGGTCTCCCACATGGATGCAGGGGCCCCAGCACCTGGGCCATCTTCTAGGCCATAGCAGAGAGCTGGGTCAGAAGTGGAGCAGCTGGGACTCGAACCGGCAACATACGGGCTGCAGGCAGAGGCTTAACCGCTGAGTCACCGCGCCGGCTGCCAAGGCTGTTTTCCTTCTGCACTTGGCCAAACCCGGGGAGGTGCACCCTGCCCCCCTCTAGGAAAGGGGGCGCCGCAGTGGACAATGAAAGGTGACGCTGATGTGCCCTCCTTGCAGGGAAAGGAGAGACGACCAAGAGTCGGGTGGTGGACAGTGCAGGACTCAGACCGCAGAGGAACTCCACCAAGAAGACAGGTGGCGGGAGGCGGTGGTGCCTCCGAGACACCGAGCTTTGGCGGCATTTCTGTGGAACCTGGTGGAGGGGAGGAGCCGACAAGTGACGGTGAGGGGAGGTCCAGGAAGAGGGGTTCCCGTGAGGGTCGCAGGAAAGCAGCAGGGCGGGGTGAGCGCGAGGCTGCGCCGGCGGAGCCAGGGGCCGCGCTGCGGAGGACAGAGGGAGCCGGAGGCTGCCGGCCCTGGGGGGCTTCCTGAGAACTCTGGGTCTCCTTGGAACCGGAGCCACCGCAGAGGTAGGCAGAGGTGACAGGGCCTGCGCTCAGTGACCGGAAGTCGGGGTCAAGAGAGGAGTGGGGAGGGGACGTCACAGGGGGCCTACAGTGGCCCAGGCAGTGGCGTCACTGAGGACGCTGGAGGCGGCTGCCTCTGTACCTGTTCAGAGGGAGAAGTTGATGGGAGGGGCGCGAGGTAAAAAGGGGTCAGGGTCACATCACGGCTTTGAGGGAGCTACAGTAGGGATCGCTGTGCCGTCCCCTAAGCTGGGCGAGGAAGCAGCGTCGGCGGGCAGGCACACGTTCAGCGTGGGGACTTCTGGGTCCTGGTATCCACTGGACACGGACGCGAAGAGGCCCCATGACAGACTGGTCTGTGAGTGTCGGGTCAGTGGGATCTGGACCCGAGACGGGTTCCGGGTCAGTGACCCAAGGATGGTGTTTGCAGCCCCAGGACAAAGAGAGGGCACCAGGGACGCCTCTGTGGCGGCTGGGATGGATGCAGCCGCTGAGGTGGCCGAACCTGAGAGGGTGGGAGGAGGGGTGCGGTCACACCACGCCAGAGACGAGCCCGTGGGCGGTGGCCACACAAGAACAGTCCCGGTTATGCAGTGGGGGTGGCTTCCCGGGAGGTTGGAGCAGAGCAGTGGGAGTGCAGAGCCCATAGCCAGGGCCTTGCCGCGGCGGGGAGAGGGGCAGGGGCAGGGAGCGGTGAGATGAGCGGCTGTGCTCCAGGGTGGGGGACACGGCGCGTCTGTCTGCCCTGGACGCGGTCTAGCGTCTCCGGCTCCTCTCCCCATGGCTGGGGATGGTTCCATGAGGATGTAAGCACGCGTGCCCTCGCGGTACTCAACACACACCCACAGGAACGGGGCCCAGCCAGGGCTCCCGGTACGCTCCGTGAACAGAACAGGCATCGTCAACAAGGCCACAGCGTGCTGTCCAGGGGTGACCTTGGCCTGCAAGGTGGCCCTCACCCGTCTACACCCGGGATCTGGGTGACCAGGAGAATGCAGCAGAAGCGTGGCAGGTCTCTTCCAAGGTTAGCCCACGGCACAGTACAGGTGCTGTGCCAGGATAACCCAACACTTCAGAGGGCCTCAGGTTCCCTCTGAAGTCACCCCCGACACGGCGCCTCCCAGCGCCACCACCAGGAAAGGCTTCCAAGAGTCGGGAGAGCCCCGCCGGCTGGGGCGAGGGGCAGCAGAGACCCAGTCCTGGGCAGGGCTCCAGGCCTGCTGGCGGCGCGTCCTGAGAAGAGGGGAGGGAGGAAGAGCAGTCGGCCCTTCCCACGCCCCGCTTGCCCCTCACATCCCGGCGTGACCCCTCTCCCCGGGCTCCTGCAGTGTGGAAGCTGCGTAAACGGATCACCCTGCCCCGGGTGGGTGGGCGGTGTCATCACGGCGCGGAATGCGCCAGCGTGCAGAGCGCCGGCCTCGCGCCCTCCGCTTGGATTTCATTCCTATTTTTTCAAGGAGAAAGTAAAGCCCTCACATGCTAAGCTCTCATACTGTAATTCCTGGAAATCATTCCGGAGTCAAAGCTTTTGTCTGTGAAGGAAATAAAACAAACATTCGGAGATTTCCTGCCGCTCCGGGAGCGGCGCCAGCCGACGGGGGTTTCAGCCTCCGGCTGCCAGCTCTTCTGAGCAACGTGGCAGCGCGGGAGCCCAGGCATCCACCGAGAGGCACGCAGGCGGCGGTGCCCCGTCACCCTCCCGGGGCCTCCGCAGAGCGGGGGAGCACAGGCAGCAGCCGCATGTGCGGAACCAAACACGCCCGACGCAGGGCAGGGGCAGCCAGCGGGGCAGTGCACAGGCAGGAGGCGGCTTTGCAATGCCCGGTGCCCCCCGCCCTCAGCGACGGCTCTGCCGCAGGGCGGCCCGGAGCTGCTGTGGCCACACCGGGGAAGGAGAGCGCCCCGCAGCGCGTGAGGTTACGGTGTGGTGAGGATTCTGGTCCACAGGCCAGAGCCCGCTGGGCTTCTTGATTTCTGTAGGCTGCACCTGAAAGGGCTTCCGAGGCCCCAGAAGCTGTTGGTGCCCCCCCATCCCTGCCAGGTGAGCGGTCAGGGCTTGCGGCGGCCCTGAGTCTGTTCAATCTGCAGGTGACACGGGCGCTGCCCAGCTCGGGCGGGGCAGGTCCCAGGAAATGCACAGGAGATGGCCCTCAGCCAGGAGCTTGGCAGCTCGGCCACGCAGCGAACTGCCCAGCCAGGTCACCCCCACCCCACCCCCCGGCCGCAGGCTCCCGGGGGCTGCGGGTCGCCAGCTCCAGACTCACAGTCGTCAGCATGGTTTTCACGGAACCCACGTCACCTTCACGGTGCCACGGAGTCGGGACTGAGCACCGTCTGGACAGGACAGGTACAGCGCCAAAGACGGGCGTCTCCGACCCCCGATGCTGGTCCTGGAGATAAGCGGATGGGCCCGTGACCGAGTCTGCAGGTTGTTTAGTTAGCATCTGCTTTCTCTTCAAACCATCCCAGCAGGTCAGCGTTACAGACGCCCACGGGTCTCCCGCGGTCCCCAGTGGAACAAAGCACTAGGAGCCAGATGTCAGAAACGCCTTTTCCTTCGGGGATTCTCCACCACTGCTTGATGCTAGGGGTCTCCCGGCAGCACTGTTGCCAAGGAGGTGTTTGTAAGATCACAACCAGGAGCCAGCGCCAGGGCACAGTGAGCTCAGCCTCCACCTGCGGCCCCAGTGTCCCCTGTGGGTGCTGGCTTGTGTCCTGGCTGCTCCAGCTCTCTGCTATGGCCTGGGAAAGCAGTAGAGGATGGCCCAAGTCCTTGGGCCCCTGCACCCACGTGGGAGACCCAGAAGAAGCTCCTGGCTCCTGGCTTTAGATTGGCCCTGCTCAGGCCATTGCAGCCACTTAGGGAGTAAGCAAGAGATGGAAGACTCTCTCTCTGTATCTCTCCCTCTCTCTGTAACTCTACCTCTCAAATAAATAAATAAAATCTTTAAAAAATACCAAGGTCTGAAGCAGTAGACAGCATCCAAGCACTGTCCGTGGGGGACGTGTCCTCTCCCAGCGAGCGTGTGCGAACCACGGATCTGTGCTTCTGGACGTCTCCCAGCTTGTCACTTTATATGATAATAACACACAGGCCTCTCTCTTCAGGCCCAGAAGAGAGGATCTGTGATGTTTTCACCACTCAGAAATGTTCGGCGTTTAAGGAAATAGACATAGTTGCCCTGGTTGGACATTCCCCAGTGTACACACGCATCAAAACACCACCCAGTGCCCCACAACTTTTATTGTCCACTTAAAAATAAGCAAGCAGTGTAAGAAACGCGCTGTGAACCACTCACCAAGTGTCCATGACAAGACGCGCACCCCCAGGCGGTCACGGCCCTGTCCTGTCCGCTCGTCTCCTGGTTTCCAGCAGGGCCGGAGCCCCCATCACAGCCCTGCACTCTCCTGAAAGAGGACGCCTTGAGCAGCCGGGATGAGGCAGCCACGTGGACGTCAGGGAAACGCGAGGCCACACCGCTGTAAGTCACAAATGAGCTGAGCAGAGGCACTGCGGCCACTCAGTCCTCCTGGGCTGCAGCTGGGACAGGGAGCTGGAAGACGCTGCGACCACCTGCGGGCTGCACCTGCCGGTATCGCCGACATCTTTGGGGCCAACGATATGCAAGAAAACAAGCCATCGCTTGGCAGTGCTGTTGGAACCTTTGTCACCCCGCTGGAGCCCAGGAGAAACTGGGGCCTGAAACGTTGCGGGCCCATTGCAACAAGAGTGCCCCTCCCACCCTGCCCCACAGACTAATGAAGCAAGCCAGGCTACGTTCCCAACTCCACGTGGAGAAAGGGAAGCCATGTTTGCCTAAGTCTCAGCAGAGAAATGGAAGGAGCTACAGCTCCAGCCCTGGGGCCTGCAGCGTGACCCCTGGGCAGCACTGGGGACCAAGCCCGCCTGAGTCGGCAGGGAGAGGCTGAGCGGGGGCCTGGTGGAGCCCACAGCACTTCCGAGTGAGGTCTGAGGTTTCCCTCTGTCCAGACCCAAGGCCATCTGGACAGTGTGGTCCGAATCTCAGGCGTGGGTGAGGGCTGTGAGTTACCCCGGAGGGCGTGGCAGAAGCCAGGTGTCTGTAAGAGCGGCGTGGGATGACAGAGCTTCTTTCCATGTCTGGAGGCTGGAGTCCGCCAGGTGGCAGCAGGACAGTCCCGGGCGAGCCCCTCCCCGACAAGGCCTTGACTCTGGTCAGGTTCCCTACTCTGTGTCTTCCTCTCCTATTGAATCGCCAGTCCTATCAGACTGCGACCTTGTCCGAGCTTAGCCAGCTCCAAGTGCACAGCCACCGTGGGGGTCAGGGCTCCAACACAGGACGTGGGAGAGGTCGCTCGGTCACTGCAGGGGTCAGTCCTGCCCATCTCCCCCGTGGGACCCCCAGGACTCGGTATGAGGAACAGGGAGTTCAGTTTCTGCTGCATCCACAGACTGTGCAGAGCAGCCCAGAACCCGCATGACCACCTACAAGGGACACGTGTGATTTGCGGCAGGTTCACCGCCCACAGGCCTCACCCTTGCAACGGTCTGGCTTTCGGCTCCTGGGACTCGCATGTGGTCCTCCGGCCGCCTCCGTGCTGTGCCGCGTGGGCCCGGCCTTGCCATCCTGCACCGCCCATCTCTAACCCTGCTTTCTTGCCGGTTCCATGACCAGTTCCGTCTGTCGCCCCGGGTCACTCCCTCTGGTATTTGGGCTCCAGTGATCCTTTGACCTGAGGGGGGCGGCTACACCCCACCGACCATCACCTTTCCAGAGTCATCCCCGGGGGCCCAATCTGTTTACGTTCAAAGCCTGCAAACCCCACTCTGCCGCCCTAGGCTCCTAGTGCAAGGTTTGGAGCTGACGGAAAGTCGCCCTTAGCGACAGAGACAACTGCTCTTGTTCCAGTCAACCCCTGCGGCTCACGTGGCTCTGAGCCGTGTGCCGGATGCATCGAGGTGCATGGTGTCGGGTTCTGCTTTTCCTTTGCTTACTGAACTTGCTCTCTGCCCACGGCTGTGGTGGGGGAGGTGTCGGCTATGCGCTTTCCACGCTGAGGTGCCCAAGTGGGGTACCACTGCCACCCAGAAGCCTCCTACCACTGCTCACGGTGCCGGGACCGGCAGGATCGCCGCGCAGGACGAGCGAGAGCACTGAAGGTGGGAGAACCTTGGTGGCATATTTCAGTCTAGAACTTGTCCCGGATGAGATGCTGGCGAACCGGACAGCACTAGTACAAGGCACGCGGGACAGAATGGACCCACGCCGGCTCTCCGGGAGGCCGGTCACAGGCTGCAGGGGAAGGAGCCCTGGTGTGGGTAAGTCAGCACAGAGCGGGGAGCACTCGGGCCCCATGCTTGTGCCTCTGCCTCCCAGGGACCCCCCCAGTCCCGCTACGGAAGTGGGAGGAAGCTGGGTTCCCGTTGCAAGTGATTTAAGAGCAGGCAAATCCCCAGCGATTGTCTGGCCAAAGTATACTTGCAGGCTCCTGCCTATACTTTATGCTTTAAAATCTCAGATGATTCTATAATCTCTTGAAAACGCCCCATCTTGCCATTTCTCACAGTATTTGAAACCATTCCCCTCTTCGGTAGATAAAGAAGTAAGGGCTACTTGGTTCTGACTGACTCCCGGGTCGTTCCCCGCGCCCTGTGCAGAAGGGTCTCTGGGTGACAGCACGTGTTTGCGCAGGGCCCGGTGCGGCCAACAGACCGCACAGGCCGCCTCCCGCCGCAGCCCGAGGCCACTTCCTGGGAGAGGAAAGCCAGCCTTGGGAGCTCAGCAAGCCGCTGGGGACCCCGTTCCCGAGCCTGCGGTCACCGCGAGGGGAGAGCGGGGCCCTGTCCCTGGCCGAGGCCCCGTGCTGAGGAAGAGCTGCCCCGGGCTGGGAGCCGGGAGCTTTCTCAGCAAGCCTGGCTGCAGTCCACCGGACTTCGTGCAGAAATGAAGACTCGCACATCGCGGAATCTTTAACAATCATGCTGTGGCCAAAAGACTTATCTCGCAGGAGATGACTTCCAACTGGGCCAAAGGCGGCGAATGCAGCAGATCCAGAGAGAACTTGCCGCGTGGAGCCAGGGCCCTCGCAGGACGCACCCCTCTTCAGCGTGGAGCGAGGCGCCCTGGGGTGGTCGGGAGGCACCCACACCTGCCGCAGCAGGATCACCTGTCCCCAGCGAGCCTCACGCCGGGCGAGTCCTGGGACTTCCTGTCCGCAGGTGGAGGCCCCCTGTGCTGCTGGACACGCACGCTTGCTGTTGACGTCACCAGTAAGGGGCGGACAGGGTGTCCACGGTGTGAACGCATCTGTAACCAGGACAAAGCAAACGCGCTGTGAACACGGAATTTCTAGAAGGCCTGTGCTGCCATGACACAGTAAAGGGACTCCAACTACAGAGCCACACTCCACCGTCCACGCACTCAGCATCGCACGAGCCCGTCTGTGGAGGAAGTAGTCAGAGCTCCTGCCTTCAAGCAAAGCAAGACGAAGGGAACACAGGGCGTGACTGGGACGTCAGCAGCGACAGCAGAGCGGTGGCTCCCAGCAGGACTAAGTCCCCGCGACCCTTCTCCATGCTGACCCTGAAGTGGGGACCGCGGAGGTGTGCAGTTCTTGCCTCACAAACAGGGAGCGCTGAGCGGGGTCCTCAGCCGTGGGAGAAGGCTCGCCACTGCACGGCCTCTGCTGATGACCAGACCGGGCAGAAGAGCCGGAAGCCCTAGGCTGCAGACGCTGGCTGCAGGGAGGCCTGTGCTGCGCGCTCGGCTGGCGGGGACGCGGCCGCTTCCCCAGTCCGTTCCCCGGGTCGCTAGCACCCACCCCCACCTGGCCGCCCCAGGAGCGTCCCTGAAGTGGGGGCCACGTTGCTCGCCACCCTTGCAGCTGCCTCAGCAGCCAAGGGGCCCGGCGGTGCCCACAGCAGCTCGGGGTGCAGCCAGCTCACAGGCGCCAGCTCCGGAGGGGAGCCTTGGGCAGGCTGCCGGTGAGAGAGCGCGGCCCCCTCCCCCGTGTCAGGCCCAGCAAGCAGGATGCCTCAGGGAGCCCTTCCCAGCCCAGAGAAAAGCAGCCCGTTCTTTCCCTACTGCCAGAGACTTTAAAGCTCTTCTGGGTCGGTGTGTGTAAGCGGCTGTGCATCAGCGAAGCAGTGCACTGACTACTTGGAAGAGACCGGCAGTGACTGCTAGTGCGTTCTGTTTTCTAGGATTTAGTTATTGATTTTAAAGGCAGAGTTACAGACAGAGAGAGAGAGAGAGAGAGAGAGAGAGAGAGAGACGAAGAGAAAGAGGGAGGTCTTCCATCCGCTGGTTCACTTCTCAAATGGCCACAACGGCCAGAGCTGAGCTGATCCAAAGCCGGGAGCCAGGAGCTTCTCCTGGGTCTCCCACATGGATGTAGAGACCATCTTCTACACGTGGGCCATCTTCTCCTGCTTTCCCAGGCCACAGCAGAGAGCTGGATCGGAAGTGGAGCAGCCAGAACTCGAACCTGTGCTGGCACCGTAGGCGACGGCTTCACTCACTACACCACAGCCGGCCCACTGGTGGTCTTGAACTTGTGCATGCAAAGCCAGGAAGTCCTCCTTTACAGCAGTGGGTGTGGAGGAGCAGGGGTACCCCGCTGTGCCCCCTCTACCTGGCCTCCATGGCTGGGGAGTCTGAATGTCCTGAGGCTGACCTATGTGTCCCCCAGGGCCGATGACAATGATCCACGCTGGTGTTTCTCATTAACCGAGCCTCAGAGTTTGCACATCTTGTGCTGAGCGGCCCAGGGAGCTGCTGGGAGCAGAGGCTGTGACGCAGAAGGAGGGTTCCGGCCTCACACCCAGCCGCCCCCTGTGCCGGGCACCTGGCGTGAGTGGGGCCGGTCCTGAGCCATCTGTGAGTGTCCGCCGCGGGTCCCAAGCAGACGTCACTGGGTGGTAGGACTGGGAGAACGGCACCGCTGCTCTGACCAGAGGCAGTGCTGTGTGTCAGAGTCCCAGGCTGCTCCCATGGGGTGGTCCTGACCTTGACCTAGAACACACTGTTCCTGCCCACGGCCCTGTGAGAACGTCTTCAACCCCACAACGCAGCCCAACCACGGAGGGCACGTGGGAAACAGCCACTCTCGTGGGGAGATCTGGTGCGATGGTGACAGCCATCTTTGCTGTGTGCAGACGAGGAGACAGCTTTGTGACACCTGACATGGCTGAATTATGTCACCTGCTGTCCCACGGAAGGGAAGTCACAGTGTGCACAGCAGGGGTCAGCCACCACAAGTCCCCGCAGCAGGACCACGCGGGCAGCTGGGAAGAACCCCTGTGAGAGCCCGGGGTGGCACTTGCTCTCCTTAAGCCCACCTTTAACCCCTTCTCAGGCGAAGCCTGCTGCACGCCGGCCCGTGGCGACCTGTTTGGAATCTGCGAGCTGTTCAGGTCTCTGCTCCACCTTCAGTGAAGCCCCGGGCAGCTGTGAAGCCTGGAAGATCCGCTCAGGCCACCACGCCGCCCCCCCGCCCCCGTGCACCCTCCGCGGCGTTCCCAGGACATGCCGGGCAGCGAGCGGCTCTCCTGCCTCGCCAGTGTTGGTTTCTGCAGCCGTCCTATGTGGGCATTTTCTGCATCATGTTATGTCCCAGGAAAGTTTCAGGGGGCATTGAGGAGGAGGTGAAATGCCCCTGGGTTGCACCTGCTCCCCGTCCCCTCCCCCAAGCTGAGCCAGGGCGGCCGGAAAGCAAGGCCCCTGTGGAGTGGGTGTGAGTGCCATGCCCCCTGTTCTCCTAAGTGGTTTCCAAGTCCCGGAGGTCAGGGTTCAGGGACATCACTCTCTGGAGACGGTTCCTAAAGGAGGGTGTGCACAGGGTGCTCTGGCCAGTGCCTGGCGCCCACGAGCGAAGCCCGTCCTGCTGTGTCGGGGGACACGGGGGTGGGAGATCCAGCTGGAACACCTGTTCCGACCATCGCTGAACAGCGAGGCGCTGTTGTTTTTCCCTTCCTCCCGTTGTCAAGTCCTAGGGCCCAGCATTCTTCTAGCATGCCAACATCTCCTCCCGTAGTGCCTTCTGCTCGCTCGGCCTCGCTCTGCAGCCAGAAGGCACAGCCCCGCCCTGGCAGACGGGCCTCCCACCTGTCACTCCGCCCCCCAGAGCTGCCATCCAGAGCAGAGAAACTCCTCCTCCTACAGTCGTTTTCCAAAACGCTGACCTCGGGCCCTGTCTGGTTGGCTGTCCCCGTGGGGTGGCGCTGAGGGGCTCCTGCATGTGCTGTGGCCAAGGCCCACGTTCAGGGAGACCTCAGCAGTACAAGGGCCCCCAGTCCGGCAGCTTCTGCTCCCCGCTGTGGGTGCTGCCTGGGAGGTTGGGAGGGTCCCTCTGAGACGAGTGAGGTCTGGAGGGCCAGCTGCTGTGGCTCCCTGGACACACGACCACTCCCAGCTGTGTGGCGTGGCCACATCTGGACTGGCTTCTCGGGCCCCCACAGCAGGGCCAGTGCAGTGACTGTGAGAGCCCCACTCCTAGCCCCCACCTCACCCAGAACGGTTCTTACTGTGCGAGTTCTGTGTCACTGGAGCCAGCCGGAGCCCTCGGAGGCCAGCCGTAAGCAGCTCTGGAGGGAGAGGTGGGGCGGAGGGTAGGAAGAGGCGGGGCATCCATTCCTGTGTGCAGGTGCACCCCGACAGCTGCAGCCTTGGTGCCCCAGCAGCCCCAGGGTGGGTGTGGGTGGTGGGACCAGCCCAACAAAGCCATCTGAGCTCAGCGGGCTCCCTCCTGAGTGAGCATTCCTGGTGCTGGGCATTCCTGGTGGCCCAGAGAGGAGAAGCCCGAGGGCGGCCCCTCTGCAGTGATGAGGTCGGACAGGCGGTGCTGGGAAGCTGGGAGAGGAGGGGCAGCTGGGGACCCTGCTGAGCTGCCATCCCCCTTCCTATTGCCAGCACCAACAAGTGCCAGAACCATGTAAAGCAGTCTGGCTCAGACACAGCCCTCTGCCACATGACTTGACTTCTGTGGTTACCACCGTGCCATGTCCACCCTGCACCCACCCCGCCTGCCTCCCCCGGGGAGCTGACACCACCCAGAGCCCAGCACACAGGGGTCGTCTGTCTCGTTGGCATCGCAGGTGTGTGGACTGCCAGGTGGATTCCAAGGCGTCAGCGTCCTCCGTGTGCCTGCCAGGTCTGGTGAGAACTGAAAACAGCGGTGCCTGCTCCATGAACAGTCGCATTCGTAACGGTGCAGTCAGTCAGTTCCGTGCTGTTTTTCTTGGTGCCCATCTATACACTGATGCATGATCAGAACAAGAGATGTGATACCACTGCCAGATGGCTTCTTAGTGAGAAATCTGAATTTAGGAAAACAATTCTAAAAGCAAGTCAAAGAGGCCGGTGACCACAGGGTGAGAACCTAGGAGGACAAGGGCAGGAGAGCGACAGCTGAACGGTGCGGCGAGGTGGGCAAAAGCTAGGCCACGCCCAGAGGGGGTGGAGCCAGTGGCCGCGGCCCCGCCCGAGTCCCTGCAGCTTGTGTCCCTTTGTGGTCTGCTGCCTGTGTGCTGTTCCTGCTCGCTCGTGTGTTTTGCCAGGGGTTGGCAGCTGGACTGGGGTGGGTGTGGATTTAGGGGGGAGGCTGAATTCCTTATCTGAGCAGGAACAGGGCAGGAGAAGGGGAGAGCACCCTGACACAAACACTGGACCAATTCAGCCAAAGACGCGCGTCAGGAGGGCTCAGGAGACTGAGTGTCCCGCGTACATGGTGTGTGGCGTGGAACCGACAGTCTGCAACAGACACACAGAACAGTCTGCCATCTGCCTGTCCATCGCTCTCCGCACGATCCGTGTCTGTCATCCGTCTGTCCGTCTTTCTGCCTCTGAGTCTGCTTCTCACTGCTTGAGCTGGAAGTCCTGGGAGGAGCTGCTCTGGGAAGGAAATGTTGGTTTCAGCTCGCAGTTTGGAGACTACAAGACAGCGTGGCTGCTGGCGGCAGTGCCGAGACGCCGTCACATGACAGGGCAGGAAGCAGAGAGCACACGCAGGCAGAACTTGAACTCAGATAATCAACTCTCTCGTGAGAGTCACCCTCTGAGGACACGCCCCATGGCCCCACCATGAGCCTCGTGAGACCACCGTGGACAGTACCACAGAGTTAAAGCGGCCGCATGTGCTCTAGGGAGCCAAAGCTGGTTCCACCAATAGCCAGCTCCCACCCGTCCGTCCCTCCACCCGCCCACTTCCTGTCTGTACATCATCCCTCCCCCTCCCACCTGTCAGCTGTCAATCACACATGCCACCGCTTTCTGAAAGTAATGTCACTGAGAGCAAGGACATCAGAGGCGGAGCCCCTCCAGGGGAGGTGGAGCCCCTCCAGGAGGAGGGCGGCCCCTCGGGTCGGGCCCAGCCCGGCAGGGCCGGTGCCGACTGGGCACGAAGCGGACAGACGTCACTAAGGGCTTGACAGCACGCTAGGTGCTGCGAGTTCACTAAGGAGCACGCAAGTGCTTTGCTAAGTGGTTACTGAGTTAAACCTCAACCACAGAAGATGAAGGAAAACCGCACAGATAGGAGCCCTGCAGCAGGGCCAACCTGGAGGTGCGGAGACCTGGGCTGACGGCGGTGCCGGTGCCACAGCTCCGAGGCCTCGGGAGTCCAGCTCCCTCCCGGTCCCGTCACAGGCGGGGTAGGCCATCTGCAGCCACGGGGGTTTCTTCTTCCTCTCCCGGTGTGGATCCAGAGCCAGTGCTCTGTGCGGCCAGTGTGGACGAGAAGCAGACGGGAGTTCTTCCAAGGGAGGATGCGTGGGCCTGTGCCCCTCCCAGCCCCCACGTGCACATCCTGTGGACTTGGCCCCAGCACAGCCCTCACCGCACGTCCAGGAAGACCCTGGCCCACCCCACAGCCTCCTTATGGCTGCCTACCCAGAACTGGACTGGTGAAGGAGTGGAGAGCCCAGGGACTCAGAGCAGAAAGAAGCCTGTGTGGCCAGGCTGCGGTGAGCAAGAGCCAGGGAGGCCCACGTGGCCAGCGCTAGTCGGGGGCCACCGGTGCTCTCTGTCACTGGCGGGCGTAGAGGGAGTAAGAAGTGTCCTGAGGTTTGTCCCAGAGCCTCACTCTGGCCAGCAGGGAGACTGCGGGGACAGACAGCAGGGCAGCAGTGGGTCCTGGGAAGAGAAGATGCCAGTGCTGGGGGTGGAGAGAGACTCGGACCCCAGGCGCCCCAGGAGGCCAGAAGGCACAGACCTGCCCACTGGGGAAGCTGGGCAGGTTCTGTCCTGGGGGCTCCGTGGATATTGGACCTGTGGGCAGAAAGCACTGGGTGATGAGCAGGTTTGTGGGTGGCCCCTCAGTGCTGCCTGCAAGGGTCCTCGATGACGTCACAGCGTGTCACTGGCTGTGGTGTGGTTCCCAGGAGCGTGGCCGGGTGTCGCGGGGGGTCTCAGAGGAAGCCAGCACTTGGTCCCGAGCGCCGGCCCGCAGGCCCTGTCGCTGGAGCTCGGCCCACAGGGAGCCGCCATGAATCACACATGGTCGAGGGCGGAGTGTTTGCCGTTCCCTGTGATTTTTTTGCCATCAGAAATGTGACACCAGACACACATCACCACAATTAGGCCAGAAATAGCTCTGCAGGCTCCTGGAGCCCTGAGCCTGTTTCCACCCCAGATGAGCAGAAATAGACGTTTATGGGTTTTGTGGGTTTGCCTTTTCCAGGTCTCACATTTGTGTCTTAGCATGGCTCGTACGTAAAGGCAGACGCTGTTTTTATCATCAAGGATGGAGCCTGATGGCACGTGGTGAACCAGGCTGGACGTGCCGAGCGGAGGCCGTGGGCTCCAGCTGAGCGGCGTGGCGTGTCTGTGGCTTGTCAGCACGCCCACTGCTTTATTGCTCTGGTTCTGGATTCTCGCAGTCAGCGGAGTGTGTGCTACGTGGCCCTCTGCAGTGGGCTTGGGCTTGTGGCCGTGCCAGGGGCCGAAAGTGGCCGGGGGTCTGGGCTGCGCCGTGCCGATTAGGTGGCGCCCGGTGCCCTGTGTGCCGTGCTCCTCTGGGCTCCACCGGCTTGCATGGCTCCCAGACGTGGAAGAGGAGCCCAGACAGGCTCTCGGCTCCCACTGGAAACAGATCCACGGAGCTCTCGCTTCACCCGCCGTGTGGCTGCGGTGGAGTCTCCCGCCACTGTCATGGGTGCAGTGGACAACCACGTGGTTTCTCTCTGGGGCAGCGATTCCGTCACAGCTGGGTCGTCGTGTCCTGTTTGGGTGTCCGCGTGGCACAGGCTGAGCACACCTGCCCGGGCCACGCTGACACTGGAGAGGCCACACCCTCGCCTGCCCTTGTAGCCTCCTGGGGGAGCTCCCTGACCCCCAGTCCTGTGCCCCCTCATGCTGCCTGCCAGTGGCAGCAGAGCTGGCGGGTGGAGCACCCCTCCTCCACGCTCAGGTCCACCTGTGGATCTCACAACCCAGAACGCGCCGTGGCACACAGAGCCGGCACCTCCCGCAGCCCACCATCTGAGTCCAGCACCCCGCTCTAGGAAACGCTGGTGCACGCGGTGCCGTGGCCGCCTCCAGAGCCTCTGTGGGAGCCCCCTCGGCTCCAGGAACCTGGAGTGCATGCACAGTGGGGGCGGGAGTCAGAGCCCCTGGGCCCCTTCAGGACCTCGCACCCAGCGGCCAATGCATCCTCACTCCCACCCCGTCCCTGAAGCAGCTGGGGTGGTGTCCGCTCCTGACGACTGGGCACCAGGACGGGAGACACCGGCCCCCGCGGCCCTGGACACGGCCCGCGCAGGTAGGAGATGGGGAGTTTGTGAGAGAGGCCAAGGAGCCTGACATTCGAGACAAGTTCTTCTTGCAGAAAAGGAAGCTGGAAGACGTGCGCCGGCTCAGCGGGCCAGGGCTGACGGGACCTGCTGAGTGCATCGCAGACGTACGGCCGTAATGCTACGAGCGGAGGCCTGGGATAGTGGTGCTTCCGCTTTCTACAAATGGAAGCCGTCGCACACCCGTGCAGTAGGCGGCCATAGGCACGTCTGCATTGCGTGGTTACCGCCTTGGTGCAATCCCCAGCTCTGTCCCACATTCCTTGACCTGTGTCTGGCATTTTGTGCAATTTCCTATGTGAAAAAGAGGAAATGGGAAGAGATTTTTGAATATTCCCAAATCTGCATCTGAGCGGCCACGGATATGAAGCACAAGCAGCCGGGGATCACAGAGTGCGGCCAGTGCTCGGAGCGGCAGCCGCCACGGGGTCCCGCAGAAAGCCCACGCCCAGCGGCGCCCACGCCAGCCCCCCTGAGGTGCAGGGACGTGTTGCAGGGCCTTGCTCGGGTTTGCAAAAGCTCCCGCAGACAGGCTGTGGCGTTCGCTGGCTTTTACCTGGCAGCCAGTTAGTAGAGCCCAGTGCCACGTGTTGGCCACATCTCTGCACCACTGGGAGGACATGTTAGTGTGGCCGGCACGCTCGGCCCTCTTAGAAACCTGCATGAATCATTCCACAGCTTTCCCCTAACGGGTGTGTGTGTGTGTGCATGTGTGTGCGTGTGTGTGTGGTGTGAGAACACAATCTGTGTAAACACACATTGTTCCCTAACCCGGAAAATACGCGGGTCTATAAATACATGAAAATCGCACTGTGTTTCAGAGTATAGCATTTCTGAGGGAAGAGAGAATTTAAGGGGCGGCGTTGAGCTTAGTGGTTAAGTTGCCTACAGCAAGGTACTGGGTTCGAGTCCCGTCTCAGGCTCCGGACTCCAGCATCCTGCCAGCTCAGACCCTCGAAGGCAGCAGGGTCGGGTTCCTGCCGTCCATGGGGGAGGCCTGGATTGAGCTTCTAACTCCCAGCTCTGGTCCAGAAGGTGTTGGAATTTGGGGAGTGAACCAGCACATTGGGAGCGTTCTCTCTCTCCCTCTCTCTCTCTCCCTCTCTCTCTCTCGCTTGTGTGTCTCTCTCCACCTCTCAAATGAACAAAATGTTTCAAAAGAAGGAAAATTTAAGTCTCAAAGGACTCGTAAAACATCTGTAAAGACACGGATATAGTTACGTATAGAAAGCAGAGTGTTCTGAATCCAGAAGACTTTATTTTCAGGAACGTCGTTATGAGGACATTCTAACGTAAGGAAGGAAATGTGCGCCTGCCTGGATGAGGCCCCACGTGGACACAAAGGCGTGGTGGTTCCGACGCGGAGAAAGGGGTTCCGAGTCCAGCTGCACACTGCTCTGCGCGCTCGGCACCGGAGCCTGGGCCTCTGGCGGGGGGCAGCTGCAGGTGTGACGGAGGGGAGCACGCGGTTCCAGCGCCCCTGGGAGAACCCTGGTCCTGGGACGGAGGAGCCCCTGGCACAGGAGGCGCCGAGGCCCCACCCTCCCTACAGCCAGAGGGTGAGAAGAGGTGGCCGGGACCTCCCTGAGGGCAGCTCGCCCTGGAGCCGCCGCACCCCTCTTCCCGTGTGAGCTTCCACTCTGCACGCAAACAAACCTCGTGCTCTTCTGATTTTGCCTTCGTCTCCTCGGATTCTCTCTCGCTTTGGAGATGAGAGCTTGGACCCAGCCACCGTACAACACCCCCCAGGGTGACATCAAGCCGACAGACCCAGCCGTGTGCCGCGGCTGTGCTGCCTGCCGGTGCACGGGGCTCCGGGCAGCAGGTGTTGGCGTCCCACTGGGGCAGCCTGGAGGAGGCGGAAGGACCTGGGCCCAGGAACGAGGCCACCCACGCCCATGCAGAGCACCAGCCCCTCGTGGGAAGGCTGTGGGTCCAGTCCTGTTCTCAGTAGAGACTGACGTGTTGGCCAGCAGGAAACCCCACTGGTTATGGCACCTGTGGGCAGAGGGGGACTTTGCCTCTGGACCCTGGAGTGCCCACCAGACACAGGTGTGGGCTCCCCTCAGAGGGCCTGGATCTGCCTAAGGGTCAACCCACGGGAGCCCTGTCTCTGCAGGGCCAGGCTGGGCCCAGCGGGAGGTGAGAGCCGCAGGTGCATTTTATAAGGTAGAATCCATTCCTGTGCGTTCAGATCCACATTACACCCAGGAGGACGAAGGCGTGTGTGTGTGTGTGTGTGTGTGTGTGCCACGTCAGGCACACAGATGTGACAGCCAGCACGTCAGGCACACAGATGTGACAGCCAGACGTCAGGCACACAGATGTGACAGCCATGTCAGGCACACAGATGCCCGGATGAGTTCACTGGGGAAAGCACAACCTCCCAGAACGCAGGCAAAGGCCGACAGCCATCCCAGGTCACCGCGGGCTTTCTTGTAGTCAGCAAACAGCATACGGACACTGGGATGTATGTGTGTGGGAAATACCAGGTCCTGGCCTCTGCTCTCCCCCTCCTCCCACACCTGGGGCTGTCAGGTGCACAGGGCAGGGACTTTGCCGGGGGCCAGTGCAGTGCCCCACCGCCCAGAGGTTTCCTGATGCCAGGAGGCACTGGCTTCCCTCACTGCTGACACGGCTGAACGAAGGTTTGCATCTCGGCCACATGCATTCTGGGACAGCGTGGCGGCTCCTCCACTGTGGCTCAGGGCCTTCCTGCTGCTTCTGCCCCCTGCTCTCACACATGAGGCTTCCTCAGGGCAGGTCGGCTCCAACCCCTGGCTTCTCACCCCAGTGTCACAAGCCGCGAGCCCAGAAGAAGGCATTTTTGGGGAGCTCGGCCATGCCTGGCCCTGGCCGTCTCCTCAGCCCCTGGCTGACCCCATCCCTGACCGCAGCCCCTGGCCGGCCCCTTGCACAGCCCGAGCATTGGCCAGGCTGCATCGGCAGATGCTAGCAGAAGCTCCGCGGTGGCCAGCGGCAGCCCAGCCCTCGGGGCCGGTTCCCCGTGTGGCCACCTCTAGTGCCTGTCTGGGAAACTTGGGATCGCGGCATCTGGTGAGATTCGTGGCACTTGTTTGAGGAAGATGTTGCAACTTTCCACGTCGTAGTCAAGCAGAACTTAGATGTTTTCTCTCTAGCCATGTGGAGAACCAAGAGTGATCTGATGACTGGTTTTTCAAGAATGTACTTGAAAGTCCTCCTCTGGGGAGAAATGCCGCAGCCCTTTCTGTGTCTGGAGCTCTGCTGGACCACGAATTCTGGGTTTGAAATGATGAACGGCTTCCGCTTTGAAGACAGAAAATTCTCAGAGCATCATGCAAGGATCCACAGCGTGGAACTCAGGTGATGGGACTGTGGCGTGGGGTCTCATCGGGAGAGGGTCCACAGCGTGGAACTCAGGTGATGGGAAGGTGGCGTGGGGTCTCATCGGGAGAGGGTCCACAGCGTGGAACTCAGGTGATGGGACTGTGGCGTGGGGTCTCATCGGGAGAGGGTCCACAGCGTGGAACTCAGGTGATGGGAAGGTGGCGTGGGGTCTCATCGGGAGAGGGTACACAGCCGTGGAACTCAGGTGATGGGAAGGTGGTGTGGGGTCTCATCGGGAGAGGGTCCACAGCGTGGAACTCAGGTGATGGGACTGTGGCGTGGGGTCTCATCGGGAGAGGGTCCACAGCGTGGAACTCAGGTGATGGGACTGTGGCGTGGGGTCTCATCGGGAGAGGGTCCACAGCATGGAACTCAGGTGATAGGAAGGTGGCGTGGGGTCTCATCGGGAGAGGGTCCACAGCGTGGAACTCAGGTGATGCAGCCCAGGAGCGAGACTGCTGAGCAGGTGCCCAGGACCCTGGGCAGAGGAGGCTCCCACGGCCCAGGCTGAGGCCACCTCCGTCACGGACCCCCGCCTCTCGCACTCTGTCCCAGCTCCTCAGTCCACCCGCCTTCGAGCTTCAAATCAGAGAGCCACGCCCACACCCAGGCCCTACCTCAGGGACACCAGACTGAAGCAAAGTTGCTCACACAGCCCCACGATGACAGAATCCACACAAAAGGCTGAAGCCACCTCTCTCCAGCCAACACAGGGCCAGGGCTTCAGTCCCCAGCCAGCCCTGACTCTCCTGGCTCTGAGCAAGGCCCGCTGCCACCTCCCTCCCGGACTCGCTCATGCTCCATGGAGGAACCCACCTCCACACCACACTCCTCTGTGCTCCCTGGAAGACCCCACCCACATCCACACTTGGACTCTCCCTGCTCCATGGATGAGCCCCTCCCATATCTCCACACTTGGACTCTCCTGTGCTTCATGGAGGAGCCCCCCATACCTCCACACTTGGACTCTCCCATGATCCACGGAGGAGCCCCCCCATACCTCCACACTTGGACTCTCCCCAGCTCCATGGAGGAGCCCCCAGTACCTCCACACTTGGACTCTCCCTGGCTCTAAGGAGGAGCCCCCCATACCTCCACACTTGGACTCTCCCTGGCTCCACAGAGGACCCCGCCCACCTCCACACTTGGACTCTCCCTGGATCTATGGAGGAGCCCCCCACCCCACACTTGGACTCTCCCTGGATCTATGGAGGAGCCCCTCCCATACCTCCACACTTGGACTCTCCCTGCTCTATGGAGGAGCCCCCACCCCACACTTGGACTCTCCCTGCTCCCCCCACCCCCGACCTCCACACTTGGACTCTCCCGTGCTCCCCCCACCCCCGACCTCCACACTTGGACTCTCCTGTGCTCCCCCAGCCCCGACCTCCACACTTGGACTCTCCCGTGCTCCATGGAGGAGCCCCCCCAAACCTCCACACTTGGACTCTCCCGTGCTCCATGGAGGAGCCCCTCCCATACCTCCACACTTGGACTCTCCCTGCTCCATGGAGGAGCCCCCCACCCCACACTCTCCCCAGCTCTATGGAGGAGCCCCCCACCTCACACTTGGACTCTCCTTGCTCTATGGAGGAGCCCCCCACCCCACACTTGGACTCTCCCTGGCTTCATGGAGGAGCCCCCCACCCCACACCTGGACTCTCCCATGTTCCCCCCACCCCCGACCTCCACACTTGGACTCTCCGTGCTCCCCCACCCCCGACATCCACACTTGGACTCTCCCATGCTCCATGGAGGAGCCCCCCTAACTCCACACTTGGACTCCCCTTTGAGGGCTCCGTCTCAGCGCCTCTTCTGCGTGCAGGCCAGTGCAAGCCGGCACACCTTCGGTTCCAGGGAAGCCTCAGGTGGAACCCGCCTAGCACTTCCGACAGAGGCCTCGTGCTGGGAATGCCGAAGCCCACGTGCAAGCTCATCAGGTCATTGCAGAACAAGGTGAGCAGTCAGCCCCTGGCCACCCCAGCCTGCTTCACCCACTCTAGATGCCCCGTGATGGGGACCCTCACGGTGACTGATGCGTCCAGCTTCTCTCACTGAGCACAGCCACACTGGGACGCATCCCTCAGCGGGTCCTCAGTGACATCTCGCTTTGCCAGCCTGTGGTAGAATGAGAAGGCCATGCCAAGATGGCCGCTGGCAACAGAAACTGCCTGGCAACAGGCTGTGATTGGATGGTTTCGGAAAACCACATGACAACGGAGCCTGCCTGGCAACAGGCTGTGATTGGTTAGGGCATAGACCGCCCCTTGACCAGATTGGCTGGTCTTGGCTATATAGGCTGCTGTAGCAACTGAAATAAACGAGTCTGTGGGCTGCTAGCCTCAGGCCCACTTTCACCCACCTCCCGGGGTCTGTGTGGTGACTCCACGCCTCTTGCCCCCCAGCATGCTCCTCCTCTCAGAACAAATCAACTTCAACATCTGGTGCCCAACGTGACTGAGAGAGAGACAGCGTGTCAGACTCGGCGAGGTCCCCCCTGGATTTCGGCAAGAAGGCCCCTCGGTGTTTTGTGTGCTGTTCAGTTCTGTGAGGGTGAGCACAGAACCCCCTCCTACGCCCCTTTCCTTGTCCTTGTCCTCGGTCTAAGTGACCCCAGGTTAGGCACACACCGCCCTGAGGCGTACGCCGCTTCTCGGCTCCTCCTTTTACTTTCGGTTCGCCTGGCGAATTCACATAAGGGACTGATCATCCCAGAATTCAGAACCAAGTCATCTTCCTTCACTGAGAGAGGGGACGCTCCGGAGACACAGTGTGGGCATACGGCCTTGATCTAACAAGTCAAGGAAGTCCCCCACTAAGCACAGGACATACGTACAACCTGACACACCACTGTCTGTTCTTCTAACGGAGGGAACTCCTGCAGAATGCCATCAGCCGCTCAGGTGCTAGGGATTTGCTTTGTTATGGCAGCAGTGCTGTGCGTGTCTTTCCTTTGGCTAGAATTGGTGTGGTGCGCCGTTCTTAAATGCTCAGACTTGGGAAAGATACCCCCCAATCCTGCACAGATCACCAAACATAGTGAATCTGTGAGTGATCAGAGACTGACACTCCGGGTCCCTGTCTCACAGACAACAGTTGATGATGACTTAGGGAGAGAGAACACTAAAGGTGAAAATGACAATGTAGCAAACAATGTAGCAAACAAGGTAGCAAAGAAGGTAGCAAACAAAGTAGCAATGCCTAGTCAGCCACATACCCATGGGATGAACTTAGAGGACCTGGAGACAATAACCCACGCGAGGTCATCCCATCCGCACCCAGTGAGGATCCCCACATTTGTGGCCGTCCCCAGGCACCCCAGGCTCTCAGGGCAGCTGCTAGACCCCATTCTGCCCGCGTGTTTGCCATAAATGTAGGAGCGGACGCAGAATTCAGGCCCTGGATTCCAACGCCTGTAACAAGGTGTCTGCTAACCAAGGGCCGAGGATACGCTTGTGTCTTTCCAGAGAATGTGGGACAGCCCATTTGGGTACCAGCCAGAAGCATCAAGCCTGTGACTGACAGCCAACCAGAACCAGCTGAACAAGACTGAGAGTCCATCTTGTTAGCGGATGCACCTGCCCTATCATCCTACCCTGAGAATTCGCCCATAGCCACATCTGCTACTGCTTTATACCCCACTAGCTCTGGTCAGCCACTCAGATGGCCCACAGCCTGTGTGTGCTCACGCCATTCCTGATAACCATTGTTCCTCATTCCTACCCCCATCTGAGCAAGCACTCCTGTGGTCTCCCATTTGGAGCGCTGGTTAGTCAAAGACGGGTAAGATCCCCGGGGGGACAACCTAAGACAGGCACAGCGTGTATGGAGACCACACGGAAATGAGGTCAACAATGGTATGGCCAAGAATCATGCCTCCCATTGCTCAAAAATAAACGAAAAGGGGGAAATGTGGTGGAATGAGAAGGCCATGCCAAGATGGCCACTGGCAACAGAAACTGCCTGGCAACAGGCTGTGATTGGATGGTTTCGGAAAACCACACGACAACAGAGCCGGACTGACAACAGGCTGTGATTGGATGACTTCAGAACTGCCTGGCAACAAGCTGTGATTGGATGGTTTCAGAAACCACATGACAATGGAGCCTGCCTGGCAACAGGCTGTGATTGGATGGCTTCAGATACTGCCTGGCAACAGGCTGTGATTGGTTAGGGCATAGACTGCCCCTTGACTGGATGGGCTGTCTTGGCTATATAAGCTGCTGTAGCAACTGAAATAAACGAGTCTGCTGGCTGCTCGCCTCTGGCCTGCTTTC
The DNA here is from genome assembly GCF_964237555.1 of Oryctolagus cuniculus. NCBI lineage: Eukaryota > Metazoa > Chordata > Mammalia > Lagomorpha > Leporidae > Oryctolagus > Oryctolagus cuniculus. The sequence goes on along the minus strand of NC_091436.1, from coordinate 988,195 downwards.
ACCCGACTCCCGGTGTCTGTGTGGTGACTCCGCGCCTCTTGCCCCCACCACGCTCCTCCTCTCGGAACAAATCCACAGCAACACCCGCCTTCCGTCCCCTTACAGGTGTTTGGGCTGCCCACGTCTCGGCTATCATGAGCAGTGCTGGTGTGGGCATTCAGGGCAGAACCACACCCGTGCCTACATTTGCAATTCCTGCAGCCGCGTGCCCAGCGCAGACATTTCTGGCTGGACAGGAAGTCTCTGTTGCACCGTGGGGAGCTGTCACCTGTCACCCCCGGGGTCATCAATCCTCGTGACCTTACTCCGAGGACACAGCACATTCGCCATGACCGTGGTTTGTGTTCCCTGAAGACCCATGCTGCGTCTCCTCTCACCTGCCCATCATTCCTCCCTCTTCATTGTCTTCTTAATGTCTTCTTAATGTTGGCTGTTTTTAATTCCCCATCTTTCTGTTGTTGAATCACAGGAGTTCTTTATATAGTCCAGAAAAATCCTTACCAGATCCACGATCCGCAAACAGCTGCCCCATCGCATCTCTTGACTTTCTGTTTTCCTAGTCACAGCCTGCAGCACTCCAAAGCTTGTCACGTGGCCAGGGGCCACTCCTGGGACGTTGCTGCTGCTGACACTATGGTGCCAGATTGAAGGACTCGTCACCAAAGCCACGGCCTCCCACATCCCAACTCGCTGGTCCAACAGCTCTGCGGTCAGGGTCGCTACATCAGGCCGCCGGCAGGCTGTCAGTGGATGTCTGTGTGCGAGCTGCGGGCTGTGCCCACCCCTCCCTCAGGGAGGCCTCACCAGAGCCCTGTGCAGGGAGGGGCAGCAAGGGCAGACCGCCCCCCCCCCCACTCCAGGCTGGGCCAGCGAAGGTTCAGACACACGAGGCGGCTCTCGGCCGACTTCCCGCAGGGCCCCAAGGCTCTCAGCCTGCTGGACTCGGCCGGCAGCTCCACCCCACCGTGGGCTGCACCTGACCGCGGTCGGTTCCGCTCCTCCATCGGCACCTGTGGCAGCTCAGGATGGGTCTACGTAAGAGGGCGGGGGAAGGGACCAGTCCCGGATGCCTTCACAGACTTCAGCATCTCTAGCCCCCATGGCCTCCGTGGCCCCCGTGGCTCTCAGACCCCGGGGCTGGATCTGGTGGGTGCCGGGCCTGGACCCTCCACCCGCCTCCCTCACCGAGTCTCGGAGCAGCTGCCGAAGCCGCCCGAGGTATCAGACCTGCAGGTGCCCGGGAGATGCCACCGGTTCCCATGGGTTCTGGAACCTTCTCGCTCCAGTAGCTCGTAACGGGGTCCTGTGCTGTGGTCACCGCAAGGCCAAGCTCCACGGGCACCAGGATGGGGTGAACGGCCTGCAACCGTGCAGCCCCCACCTCCGTCCCCTGGAGCTGTGCGGCTGCTCCGTGGGCGGCAGCTGGGGGAGGAGCGGGCGAGGTGGGACTGCTCCTTCACCTCACTCCCGGTCAGGCCCTGAGTGCGTCCTCAGAGACGCGGCTTCCAATCCGACCGTGGTGTCAGCAGCCTCCAGTCTTCAGTAGCGGAGACCACCGGGGCCTGTGCGGAGTGCGCTGGCTTCCGGGGTGGGCCCGTGTGCACCCGTGTCGGGAGTAGGACACGTCCAGCTCCCCACAGAGGCTGTCCCGGCCCAGCAAGGCCACGCCCCCGGGGCTTCAGATGCCTCCTCTGCACAGGCACGGGTGCCTCTCCTCCGCTGCCGCGAGACAAAGTCAAGGCCACGGCCTCGGTTCACCCCCGGCCCCAGACGGCCGTGTGCCTCCATCGCTTCACTGCCTGCCTCACTCCAGCTTCTCAGCTGCAGACACTGGTGTTCCCTCTCCTCTCTCGCCTCCGTCTCCGGTCTTTCTCATCTCCCCTGTCTGAGCCCAGCGCTGCGGGGAAATCGGAGCAGCTGGGAGCTGCGCGAGCCACCCTGGGGCCGCCTCCCTCCACCGCGGGTGGGGCCTGGGCGCTCCTTCCGCTCACTCCCCTCTGCCAGGACAAGTCCAGGGCCCCGCAGGCCTCGCCCTGGCCTTGCATCCTTCCCTGGGGCTGTGCCAAAGCTCCCTGCAGCACAGGAGTGGCGGCGGGGAGGGGCGCCGGAGCACCTGCCTCCCTGCCTGGGAGTGGCCCGGGAGGCGGCCAGGCCACGGGAGCGCAAGGCCACACAGTGGGAACTCTGCTAACTTTTTATTTTTTTAAAAAAAGGGAGAGCAATTCATTTATAGAAAACCTTTTTACAATTTATTTCCGGTTATTAATCTTTAAAGTATAAAAATGAGGCTCTAGCTAAATGCAGGGTTTCAGTGGTGAAATTCTGACCATGTGAACAAATAAATAAATATTTACAGTCTTTGGCAAAACAAAGTTTCATCAACCTATATGAGAAGTTTGTTTTAAAAAACACAAATAATTTACAAGCAATATGGTACATTCTAAATATTCACATCATCATCCCAGGCCAGGGCACTTTGGAGCAAACAACACCGAAAGAGAAACCCGCACACTCTTCACAATTCTCACATTTAATGAAGTCTCCCAACCTCGTTGTCTTGGGAATACATTTTCTACCAAAAAGTAAAAAGTGCAGCGAAACAAAGCAAAAAAGAGTAATCAACCTCAAAGTAAACGACAAAGATTATTTTATCAAAACGAAATGTGTAAATTGAGGCAAAAGATCGGTCCTTTCACTTGGATCTGGAGGCGGGACCGTGACAGAGAGCCCTGGGCCTGTCACAGGAGACCTGCTTCCTCACGGGGATGAGCTCACGCGTGTCACCTGCAGGCCCATCACGGGTGACCTCAGCACTCACATCTCTAAAAACCCTATGTACAGCAGAAAGCTAACAGCAAAACAGTCTTGGATTACCATCAACAGCAACAATATATATATTAAGGTTCCACTGTCAATTCTTCCTATTTGTCCTATGCGTTCTACACCATGCTGTATCCTGACAACGCAACAGTATTTGCCTTGCGTTCCGACAGGCAGCTAACACTTGCAGTATCATGCCTCTGTGTGCTACGTGGCATATTGAAAATAAGTTATGGGTAAATGGAGCTGTGTCTATGTTCATTTAATAAATATTGAGAGAACATTTATAACCGGAACCTTAATGAAATGCATCATTAAGTTAGGTAAAAGCGACTTTTCCATTATTCCGGGATCTAGCACGGGGGTGGGGCCCAGGTGGCTTTGCTGATTTGCTTTCTGCTTCTCCCGTCTCAGTGGCAGAGCCCAGAGTCGGAGCCAAAACCAGTAGGCAGCTGGCCCAGTGCGCTCTCGGTGCTGCGCAGCACGGGGGCTCGAACGGGGCCCTCGGCTCTGTGAGCCCAGCACGGACTCGAGGCTTCGCAGGAGCAAGCCAGACCCCTGTGCGAGGACATTCCTTCCACGACAAAACGACAGCTCTGCGGAGCGTCAGGGCTCCGCTGGACAGGAGTGGGGAGACGGGTGCCCATCACGTTCCATGTTCCAGCTGGTCAGCCGACCCCGGCTGCCGCCTGAGATGCGCCCACGGTCTCAGAGGACCGTGGGCCTCAGCCTCTGTATCCCGCGTCACTGCTGTGAGACTGACACTTCCGCCCTGCGTGACTGACCCAGCGGGACCTGAGTGTCACTGGAGCAACCCTCACCCAGGAGCACTGAGAGGAGCTGAGCGATATTTTTCATGCTTAATTTATGATAATGTCATCTGCACAGAATTCCCTCAACTCCATATACACATAAATAGAAGTAATTACATTGTATATGTAAACGTCATTCTTTCCAAACAAACGAGAAAAAGCAGTGTGCTGTGAGGCCAGTCATACGCCACGTAAAGTCTCGTGTACTTCGGATGGTTTCCGTGCGGCTGGGCCTCCTCTTTGGGCTCCATCGGTATTTCCCAGGAGGCACTGGGGTTCAAGGCTGATGATGCAGGCGAAGAACTCGGAGTCAGGTCAAGGGCAGAAGGTACCGCTGGAGAGACAGAAGCTGTGAGCGCCACGAGGGCCCGAGCAGCTCAGGCAACACGGCAGGCACAGCACCACGCCAGCACCACGCACGTCCCGCTTAGACGTCTATTGAAAAACAGCAGCAAACAGAATTAGGACCACTGGACCTTCAGCTTTGTATTACTGTTTCACCTGTAGCTTAAACAGCATTATTGTACTAAAGCAATTCATGTAGACTGCGGGGGAGGGGAGGGGGGAGGGAGGGAGGGAGGAGGGAGGGAGGGAGGACAGGTGGATAAAGGGATGGATGAATAGATAAGGAAACGAGTGTATGAGTTTGTGGATGGGATGGATGGATGAGACACGTGTAAGGATGCAATGGGTGGATGGGTGGACGGATGGGTGGGTGGATGACAGTCGGGTAAGTGAGTGGACGAATGGGAAGACAGATGAATGGAGGAACAGATGGGTGAATATGTAAATGGGTGGTGGAAAGGATGGCTGGATGAGAAACATGGGAGGGTGGCACAGATGAACAGATGGACGGTGTGAACTAGGATGGATGGAGGATGGGTGGATGATGGATGGATGATGGATGGATGATGGACGGTGGGTGGATGGACATGTGGCCCAGTGGATGAATGGATGGGTCAATGAGTGGTTGATGGATGAAAGGAATGAATGATATGGATGGAACATGAAACAAAAGGCAAGCGGATCTACAGAAGAGAGAACTTCACAAAGCAAGTAGAGGACTTATGTTTTCTCTTCCCTTCCTTTCTTCATTTCACACGTAAATTTCAAAGTGAGACTTGCGAGGCAGCCCCGACCCTGGCGCCCTGGCGGCCTCGACTGTATGGGAGCTGCGGCCTTAGATCTGCCGAGGCAGCTCTGCTCCTGATCTGACCCGTCCATGCACGCCTGGAGAGACAGCCGAAGGAGGCCCTCCCCTCCTCCTCCCTTCACCCCGCTTCCTCTCTCACTCCTCCCTCCCTCCATCCGTAATGAGGGCGGCCACCTGAATACTTCAGGGTTCCCAAAATGCAGAAGATGCAGGGGCTGCAGCATAAAGGACAGCGAGATGAGGGGGCTGTGCCTAGCCAGGGGTATCTGTCCCACAGGCATTCAAATTCAATTTGACCAAAAGGATGAAAGTAAAACACGGTCTGGATTCTCCAAACAGAGCACCTGCTGGGCCCACGCAGGGGCGCTCACGTATACCCCTGTGCACTGCTGTACTGCCCTACCCTGTCTTTACTCTGTAAAAGGAGCGGTGGGCTGCATGACCCAGCCTATGCCACCAGCCCCCGCCCACAGCACACCCACACTCACCTCTGCACTCGTACTTGAGGTCCGAGAAGTAGACCATTTCTTGAGAGAAGACAAACAGACCGAGCCGCCCACCAGAGTAGGTGTGGTCGTAGATGGGGCCTGAGTCAGCCATGACCTGCTTTCCCTCGTGCACGAGGACTCTGGGAACAGGTGCAGGGGGAGAAGGAGAACGTGAGCTCCAAGGAACGCACTCCGCAGGGCCCAGGGTGGCTCCGACACCAGCTGCGGGCAGAGCGGGATCTGACCCCGTGCTCGGGTTTCCGCACAGTCTCCGACGGGATTCGCTTTGTTCATATCAGCACTGGCCTCTGGGGACTTGGCACTGACCAGACACACACCTTCTTTCCCGCATCTCCTGCCACTGCACGGCTAAGGGCAGCACCACAAACACCCAGCCAGGTGTTTGTGAGGCAGCGCTGGCCCGCAGAGGCTGAGCACCATGTGGCAAATACAGAGAATTTCCTGGAGGCCTCTGGGGAAGTCCACGGCCCTTCCGCTTCTGAGTGCCTGCGCCAGCCTCCTCAGGCTGTTGTCACTAGGGTGGCCTGCTCAGCTCCCCACAGGGCTGAGCCGGCACCCAGGCCCTGAGCCGCTGACCTGCAGAGCTCGCTGAAGGGGGGTGCACAGCCTGAGCGAGCAGGCACACCCAGCTGTGGCCAGCCGGCATTCACCTGCACACATCTGCTTCCTGTCACCGGGGACTTCCTGTCATCAACTGGCTCCTGGGTCTTACTTACCTTGCAAAGAAAAACAAACAGAAACCCCAAAGCCTCCATGCTGACTGCCCATATGGTTAACACTCCTGGACTAGCTGTGACAGTTTGGCCCTACTGTGTGCCACAGTCAGCTGTCCACACATCGTTTGGTCCTACTGTGTGCCACAGTCAGCTGTCCACACATCGTTTGGTCCTACTATGTGCCACAGTCAGCTCTCCACACGTGGGAAACAGAGGCCACCGCATTCACCAATGAAACACGCTTGCTTAGCACAGAGGCGGTGACGTCACTGTCCTCCACCGTCAGGGAGACGCTCGCCGCCCTTGGGTGCACTTGCTTATCCCACCCTTTAACCAATGCATTTATTTCATTGAGACGTCCCGCCTGTTGGTTCATTCCCCCAGTGCTGTAGCGGCCAGAGCTGGGCTGGGGCTGGCACTGCACCCAGGCCTCCCAGGGTGCACGTGAGCAGGAAGCAGACCCGGAGCGGAGCAGGAAGTGCAGCACAGGAGCCCTGACACGGGAGGCTGGCGTGGACCTGGGGTCTGCACTTCTGGGCTGAACACCGGGCCCTCCCTCCAGGGCAGTTTAGGAACAAAACCGTCACTTCCTCCTCTTGTTTCCCCCCTCGTTTTCAAAGTGAGAAAGGCTGCGGCTCAGATGCAGCAGGAGGGGCGGGCGCCTGCAGCCCAGTGGAGCCGCGTGCAGCAGGAGGGGCGGGCGCCTGCAGCCCAGCAGAGCAGGTGGCTCCGCAGCGCGCCGTCTGGCTGCTTGGAAAACCCACTCACGCCCGAGGCACTGAGCTCGCTCACCTGATGTAGCCCGTCTTGGGCCTGTGGGTCAGGTGCCACCTGTAGGCCGTGTAGTCCTTCCAGCCGATGTTCTTGGGGTCATGCCACAGCGTGCGCACCTGGGGAGACGCACAGCCCGTGAGCAGTGGGCTTCAGGGTCCTCCCCAGCTGCGTCCCATCACGCGGGGACCCCACCAACGACCCCTAGGGCCCTCGCCCACTGTGAGGACACACCCTGCACACCTGTGTGCGACACCCACAGGTGAGCCACGCCCTGGTGCGGACCGTGCCTGAGCCCGACCGTCAGGCCTCCGCTTCCGGGCTTTCTGCTTGCTCGAGGGGTCTCGGGCAGGAAACCGAAACCCTGCGCACCCCCACTCCGCAGCCCCAGATGGACGTTCACGCCGCGCAGGAGCGCTCAGGCCGCAGCGGGTCTCACCTGCCCCTGGGTGTTCCCCGTGTGCCACAGCGCATTCCTCAGGTGCTCGCCCGCACCTGTGGTGGAGTTCACCACCTTGAGCGACACCCCGGAGTAGCCGTAGGCCCGGCTGGGCTGGTCCTCCCAGTAGGTCTGGGTGACCTGCTTCCACATCACCACGTAGAAGCGGCTGCTCGACTGGTAGCCAAAGACGAAGCCAGCGTAGTCGTCGTCCCGGTCAGTGTTGACGTAAAACGTGCCGCTGAAGTCCACGGACCCAAACTCGTCGAACCCTGGGAGCAGAGGGAGACGCGGCTGCCCTGAGTCGCAGCTCCTTCGAGGCCTGGGGGCCCCATCACAGAAAGGCCCATGGAGGAGGCTGGGTGGGGTCTCGTTCCCCCCAACCCAGGCCCTCTGCCCCGAGATTAATGGAAGGGAAGCGACTCTCCAGGCTCAAACCACACAGCTACGACGTAGACTTCACGTCCTGATGCAACGTTTTGGACAGAGCCCATGGAACAGAGCCCGAGTGGGGATTCCAGAGACCGGACAGGCAAATGCGTGCCTCCCAGAGCCTCCCGCCCAGTCAGCGCCACACAGGAGGACCCGACCCCCGCACGCCAGCCGCCGGCGCTCCGTGGCGCTGGGACGGTGTCTTCCAGGAATCCCAGGCTCACCTACAGCGATGCCGGGGTCCGAGTTTGCCGTCTGAACCAGCTCCTTGCCCTGGTGACGAATGACCCAGTTGGGATCAATCTGGGTGGTTCCCTTGGGGTCCAGCGGTACCATCTGGAAGTTCCTGAAGTCCGTCTCGCTGATGGCGTTGTTCTCGGGACACACGTCGTCAATGTCTGGGACGCTGTCGTTGTCAAAGTCGTCTTTGCATATGTCGCCCCGCCCATCACCTGTGCACAGCACAGAGACAAGGAAGCAGAGTGGGCGTGCGGCCAGTGCCGCGCCTGCGCCCTGGGCCTGAGCACGCCCAGCTCAGGTGCTGTGAGGGGCCCAAGATTCTTCCTTGGCCCTTGTCTTCACTGCCCATGTGGCCTCCCATGCAGCGTCTCTTCCCAGGGACACACGGACCACGTCCCTTTGGAGACCTCTGGTCCAGACCAGCGAGTGACCCGTGGCTCCTTCGCAGCCCCAGTCTTCGGTGGTGCCCAGGGTTCCACGGCAGAGCAAGAAGCGGGCCCTTGTGGGACCTCCCCGTCTCCCAGGCTCAGCAGCCCCTCCTCCAGCCCAGCCCTGCCCGGGGGACCCCGTGGGGCAGCAACGGCAGAGACCAGACTCCCCTGCCTCCTGCCTGGATGGCACTTTGGGTTCCCCGCACCGCTCAGGGCAGAGCTGGGGGCCCTCAGATCCCCTCGTCCCCTCTCTGAGGCCCTCGTCCCCAGCTGCAGAGGCCCTGCCCCCAGCCACTTCCTCCCAAGCCACGGGGTGCACAGCTGTCCATGGGCTCTGGTGGGAAAGACCTCAGGATCACTGCATTGAAGGACCATGTCCCACGGTGGCTACTGAGCCACGGTGCCCCACATGCAGTGGCTGCTGGGTACTGTGCTCCACATGTGTGGCTGCTGGGCCATGGTCCCCCCACATGTGTGGCTGCTGGGCCATCACCCCCCACATGAGGTGGCTGCTGGGCCACTGTCCCCCCACATGTGTGGCTGCTGGGCACTGTGCCCCACAGGAGGCGCTGAGCCCTGCTTCATCAGGGCTGAGGCTGGCCCTCTGGCTAGGAGGCTGTGGGCAGTTCTAAAGACCACACGGCTGCAGGGAGCCCCCCCACGCCAGCATCACAGACACACGTGAACACCTGTCACTCAGACGCACGCAGCAAGAAGCCAGACAGGCAGAAGAGAGCGCACCCGAGCTGCGGGGTTGCAGGAGCGACTGCATCTCCCCACGGGGGCCTGGGGGCTCCTGGCGTGGGGTCTGCCCTTGTGGGACCCACGCAGACCGCGGCAGCGCCTACCGTCCGAGTCCTCTTGGTCCGGGTTGAACAGCAGCCTACAGTTGTCCCTGTCGTCGGGGATCCCGTCGTTGTCGTCATCGGGGTCGCAGGCGTCACCCTTGCCGTCGTTGTCGTGGTCGGCCTGGTTGGCGTTGGCGACGTAGGGGCAGTTGTCCTGGTTGTTCTGGTGCCCGTCATCGTCTATGTCCTCGTTGTTGTCACACTGGTCTCCCACGAGGTCGTTGTCCACATCGGTCTGGGGGACAGAGCCGAGGGAAGCAGCGCCTGAGCACCGCCCTGGAGCCCGAGAGGCTCAGGGGACGCCTGGTCGCGGTCGTCCCCCATCTACACTGAGGAGCCGGGTGCACGGGGGCAGGGGCTCGCCGGGCCACTCCGCTCTCCACGCCAGCACTGGGAACCTGCGTGCAGAACCTGCGTCCCAGGCTGCCTGTGGGCGGCCTGACTGTGCTGAAGAAGCCGTGGGACAGTTGGCTGCCACGCACCACGGCTGTGCCACGCCGTGGGCTGCAACACAGGCGACTGCTCCCTTACTGGCGATGAAGCCAGTCCCTGGGGCTGTGTCAGATGGCGAGAACGACAGAGACAGTCTCACTGCAGCGGGAAGACGGCCCCCGCAGTTGGCCCTGCGGCACCAGGAGTCAAGAACTGTGCCCAGACTGGGTTCCGTGGCCTCTGCCAGTGAGGTCCCTGCACGCTCCGGTCGTCGTGGTCTGGAAGAGCACGTGGAACACTCCAGAAGCCATCGCTGTGCCTTGCCCAGGGCCTGGCGTCCCCTCCCCCTGGAGACACAGCGGGTACCTGGTCGGGGTTGTGCATCAGAGGGCAGTTGTCACAGTGGTCACCCACACCGTCGCCATCGGTGTCTCGCTGGTCGGTGTTGTAGACATAGGGACAGTTGTCACGCTCGTTGAAGACGTCTGAGGGTGCGCAAAGAAAGAAGCCAGATGAACGCTGGTTGCAGAGAGGCTCACTGCTTTTTCTGTCCTGACCAGTGACACAGCCAAACTCCCCCACAGTAACCAAAACCCAAGGAGCCAGTCAGATGGAAAAGTCATCAGACCACAGACAAGCACGACGCGTTCCCCATTAAAACTCAAATCCCGGGGCGGGCCTGCGGCACAGTCGGCGAAGCTGCCGCACGCAGCGCTGCCAGCCCGTGCAGCAGAGCTGGTTCAGGTCCCTGCTGCTCTGCTTCCGGTCTGACTCCCCAGCAATGCACACGGGAAGGCATCAGAGGGGGTCCCAGTGCTTGGGCCCCCGCCACCCATGTGGGAGACCCAGATGGAATTCTGGGCTCTTGGCTTCAGGCTGGACCAGCCCTGGCCATTGTGGCCATCTGGAGTGTGAACCAGAGGATGAAAAATCTCTCTCCCACCCTGCCCCCTCTGCGGTGGTCTGCCTTGTAAAACAAATTGTTAGAAAGTTTGACTCCCTTACGCTAAAGCGGAAACAAGCCTGGGGGCTCTCTGGGTTACGCTGCAGAGTGAGAACAGGGGCTGCTCTCAAGGGTGTGCGACTCTACACGCTGCTCGGATGGATGCCTGGACATCCACTGTACCCTGAGCTCCTGGGAGCTGTGTTAGACACCATGGACGTCGGAGGGAGACAGTAATGGTGGAGACAGATGGGGTTTCAGATCCAGTAACTCAAGAAATTTGAAAAGCAGGAATCCCACTAACACTGGGGTCTCAACACAAAGTCCCAGTGAGCAGTGCACTCGCGCTGTCAGGGACAAGGAGGAGGCAAACACGAGAGCGGAGGGCTGAGGGCAGGGGGGCGGGCCCCAGGCTGGGACGCTCGTCCCACCCCAGGCAGGCCGCACAGGAGGGGCAGGGTGGGGAGGGCAAGGACCCTTAACACCTAAGGGCACCCAGACTTGAGAGCAGGCTCCGCCATCAGCAATGCCAGCCCCAGTCAGGACGGAGCTGCCTCCCGGATGCTGGAGGCCCTAAGAGGTGCCTGGTCCACAGCCGGACAGAGACCGCTACAGTGAGACAGTGCGCACTGAGACAAAGCAGCCCCACGGAGAGGGCTCGCCCGGCCCCCGACAGCCTGTGGGAGGGGCTCTCAGTGAGGATGAGTGAGAGAGGCAGGAGGAGCGACAAAGACCCTCGCCAGCCCCTTCTCAGACACAGGGTGGGATGAGTAGCAGGGCGGGGTTCTCGGAGCGTGCACGTCACTGAAGGCAGCATGAGGGCACACAGGCACTCAGACCACGAGGCTGGGGCCGGAGGAAGACGGCAGGGAGCTGGACAGCTCTCCCAGGGCAGTCCAAGGCTCCCGGGACAGCGCAGGGGCAGACAGCACATTCTGGGGGGCAGCTCACTCTCCCATTCGCAGACGGGCACTGCTGAGCCCATCCCACACACCTGCAGGCACTTCCAGCTGCGCCCCCCCACTCCCCCCCCCCTGGCACCGGCACAGCGACCGACCGTCTCCGTCGATGTCCACGGAGCAGGCGTCGCCCTCGCCGTTGTTGTCCGTGTCGATCTGCGCAGGGTTGTGCACGTACGGGCAGTTGTCACAGCGGTCCCCGACCTCGTCCTTGTCATAGTCAAACTGGCGGGGGTTGAACAAGAGCTGGCAGTTGTCCTAGAGAAACCGTGGGGACGAATTTCAGATCAAGACTTACAGGTTTGCCGGGCCGCTCAGAACGAGGCCTGGCGCTCACCACGAATGCTCCGAGCATGCAGAATAACCAAGGCAGACCTCGGGAGGGCAGCGGCCTGCAGCCCTGGCCACAGGCACTCTAAGCACCAAGCGCTCTGTCCTCACAGCCCCGAGGCTCCAGCAGCACCGCAGACAGGCGCACCGGGCAGGCCGCGGGGAGGGCAGAGCCGTGGGTGAGTGGGCGACCGAGCGCCTCCATCCAAGTCCCGCAAAGTGCACGCTGGGCCTCTCGTGCGCTCTTGTGGAATCTGGGCTTGCGCAGCGTTCAAGGGCGAGGGGGTCACCACGGAGGTGGGAGAGGAGGGACAGTGAATTCCCAGTGACGAGACACTGAACACACGTGTGGCAGAGCACCCTGGGGCCCACGCTCGATCAGCCCGCCTCTCTGGGTGACGTGTGCAGGCCCTGTCCCAGGGCCCCCAGCACAGAGCGCGGCTGCCCCTTGGCCCTGGCCCGGGCATCGCGAGCTCACAGGACACTGGCCTCGCCCACCTTCTCGTCGCTCACTCCGTCATTGTCATCGTCGTCGTCACAGGCATCGCCCACTCCGTCCTTGTCAAAGTCCTCCTGCCCAGAATTGGGCAGGTGTGGGCAGTTGTCCTGCGAGAGAGGGAGAGGGTCACTGTGACGGCAGAAGGAACCCACTCTGAAGAGCACCTGCCCCAAGGAGCACAGGCAGAGCCACTCTGGCCCAGGGCTGGGCACACACGTCAGACACGTGTCCCCAAGGGGAGGCAGACCCTGAGAGGCTGAGCACACACACGTCAGACACGTGTCCCCAAGGGGAGGCAGACCTGAGAGGCTGAGCACACGCACATCAGACACGTGTCCCCAAGGGGAGGCAGACCCTGAGAGGCTGAGCACACACATGTCAGACACGTGTCCCCAAGGGGAGGCAGAACCATGAGAGGCTGAGCACACACGTCAGACATGTGTCCCCAAGGGGAGGCAGACCTGAGAGACTGAGCACACACACGTCAGACACGTGTCCCTGACGGAGGGCAGACCCTGAGAGGCTGAGCACCGCATGTCAGACACGTGTCCCTGATGGAGGGCAGAAGCACGAGAGGCCATGACTGCTCAGCCAGAGGCGTGCACTTTCCCCTCAGTCCTGGCCCAGATTAGGTCCTGCTGCTCTTGAGCCAGGAGCAAGGAAGCTGCTGGACCCGGATCCTGGGAAGCTGGCGCAGTGGGGCCGTGCGGGACAGTGAGAGCAGACCGGGAGCCTCCGGGCGCTGCCTCTCCCAGGCCTCAGCAGAGGCAGCCAGAGGCCCAGAGGGCAGCCTGAACCTGGCCCCAGGAGGGTTGTGAGGCCTGTCAAGGCAGGGGGCCTGCCATCTGCCAGGAACCTAAGGGCTGGAATCTCTGGGTCTCGCTGGAAGGAAGTCCCGCCCAGGACTGGGAAAGTCCCGCCCAGGACTGGGGAAGTCGCCGTGCTGCCATCCAGACACGCCGACTCTCCTGGGCAGAGCCGACCCAACAGCCCCAGGGAGCTGGGCACAGAGCACACGCGTTACGGAGTCCCCAGCGCGGCTCCTCCTGAGCCCCCCCGCCCCGAATCAGAATCACAGTGCCAGGGGGTGGACAAGCTGGTGCAGAAGGCTGCAGAGAGAGCAGAGGCAGGGGAGAGGGGGACAGGAGGGCAGGGGGACAGGGGGACAGGGGGAGAGGGGGACGGGGGACAGGAGGACAGGGCACAGGGGGAGAGAGGGACAGGAGGGTGGGGGACAGGGGACGGAAGGACAAGCAACAGGACAGGGGACAGGGGGAGAGGGGGACAGGAGGGCAGGAGGACAGGGGGACAGGGGGATGGGGGACAGGGGGAGGGGGGACAGGAGGACAGGAGGACAGGGCACAGGGGGAGAGGGGGACAGGAGGGCAGGAGGACGGGGACAGGGGGACACGGGGAGAGGGGGAGAGAAGGAGAGAGGGAAAGGGGACACGGGGAGAGGGGGACGGGGGACAGGAGGACAGGGGACATGGGACAAGAGGACAGGAAGATGGGGGAGGGGATGGGGGACAGGGGGACGGGGGACAGGAGGATGGGGGAGGGGACAGGGAGACAGGGGACGGGGGACAGGGGACAGGGGATGGGGGATAGGGGACAGGGGGACAGGAGGGCATGGGCTGCCTGGGACTTGCCTGCACCCAGGGGGGACAGGAGTGAGTGGGGGAGGGGCCCCTGTCCATCTCACTTCTAACCCTTTAAATCCTCTGTGTGCACAGGGACTGCAAAAGCATCATGGAAACAGGTGTTATGAGAAAACCATGCATGCGCTTCAAACGTTTTTTGCACCAAAACATTTTTTTATTCAATTTTTCCATGAGTGCTTTGAAGTCGCCTTGTGTACAGAGATGAAATCAGGGGATGACGATGTGGCATTTTTGAAGTTATTAAGTTCCTATCTGAAATCCCATGAAAATGAAAACGGAAATTGGGACACAGCAGCGCTGACTCACCCGCGAGCGGGGCGGGCCGGTGGCCGGGGAGGCCGTGGGCTGGAACCTCCGCCTCGCTTACTTGAATGCATGCTAATTTTCCTCACAGACAACATGTGCTGTCTTCAGTCAAGAGGCATTGAAAGCAGAAATTAACATTAACCCCGGGGGCCGGCGCTGCGGCGACCCCGCATCCGACAGGAGCAGCAGCTCCGGGCCTGGCTGCTCCACTTCCGATCCAGCTCCCTGCCAGCGCCCCCAGGAACGCCGCAGAAGCACACAGGAGACTCGGCTGGAACGCCAGGCCCCTGGCCCACCCCTGGCCCAGCCATTGCAGCCGTTCAGGGAGTGAACCAGCAGGTGGAAACTCGCTCGCTTGCTCACTCTCCCTCTCTCTCTCTCTCTCTCTGTCACTTTGCCTTTCAAATACCTCAGTCCTTTTTAAAACTAAACCTTTGGTAGTCAGAATTCGCAAGGATGAGTAAGAATGAAACAGGTGAAGTTACTAAGACACAGACCCGCACTGAACCTTCAGGTGGCTCCCGTGCAGCGGCTGAGTGACGGTGCCCAGATCATGTTCACACCCTGGCCAGACTGGCCGAGTGCAGGGTGTTCAAGGGAGGCCTCTCCCACAACCACAGGGGCCGTGTGCGAGGGCAGAGGGTGTGTGGAGACAGAACCCCACTGGGGGGATGGGGCGGAGGGAGGCAGATTGGAGGGACGCAGCCCGGGGGCAGGAGCCCAGCACCCCTGGAGCCCTGAGGAGGGGAAGAGGCTCCGGGGCATTCAGCCCTGCGGGTGCCCTGACCGTGCGCATCTGTCCCCGGGGACTCCGGGGGGACACGGCCCTGTTGTCCCCGTCCCTGGGCCACTGTTCACAGCTGCACAGCTGCAGGAAGCAGTTCCAAGGCCACTGTGGCAGACGCAGGCGCCGCCTAGGGCTTCCACACCCCGTAGGGACGGCCTGGGTGAGCGCCCCAGCCCCTGTGGCACACACGCTCCGGGGCAGGGGGCCGTGGCTCCAGCACGTGGGAGACCCGATGGAGTTCGTTATGGCCACGTAGGGAGTGACCTACCAGATACAGGGTCTCTCTGTCTACTCTCTCTCTTTCGAATAACGTGTTGAAGTCCATAGGAAAGTGGAACTAGAAGGTAAGCTTCTATTCGTGCGAGAAGCGATCACCGCGTAGCCTTCTCAGAACACACGTCTCTAGCACATTTTGAAGACCCTTCGTCTGTGTGAGTCAAGAAAGCTTTGCACCGGAAGTGACTTATTTTCACCTCCGTTTCTCGGGAGCCTTTGGAGGTCTCCGTGGACCCTGTGGCTCGCTGGATGCCTGACCCTGCCACACGGCTGGGCCCAGGGAGAAGGAATCAGCTAGGTGTTCGGAAGCCACCACGGACCGACCCAAGCCGCCTGTGACATCCCAGCCCCTGCACACCTGGGAGCCAAGGGTACAGCTGCCTCGAGCCACCGCCCGGCCTCCCCCCACCCATGCCAGGCCTCTCTGTGCCCCGTCAGTCACGGTGTATGGCTGCCTCCCAGCTCCCAGGAGCGAGCACACGGGAGGGCAGCTACTCTCTGACGAGGATCCCTGGGACTGAAGGAAGACCAGGGAGCAGTGCTCAGGCTGTGCGCAGCCCTGAGCCGCCTCACGCTCCTCCAGCCCCACGCATGCAGGCCAACCGTGTGGCTGCAGCATGTGACTCTCTCAAAACAGAAAACCCACGTGGCGCGCGGGAGGAGCGGCACTACCAGTCTTTTCTCACTACGTAGAGCAGCACGCCACGCCCCAGCTAGGCTGGCCACCCGTGGGCAAAGCCCCCAGCCACACCCCGCAGCCAGCGGGACCCCTCACCTTGAGGCAGTGGTAGGTGGCATTGGTGGCACAGACCAGGTTGCTGTTGGGCCAGCCGTCCAGGTCCGAGTCCTCGCCGCAGATGAGCCCGTCGCCGGCGTAGCCCGTCTGGCACTCACACTTGTACATGGGGTCACTGAAGTGGCCCAGGTAGATGCACTCCGCCTGCTTGTGGCAGCTGTGGGTCTTGTCCTTGCACGGGTTTTCTGGCTCGCATACCTAGGGGCCGAAGGGCCGTGCGGTCACCAACACAGGGAGCCCAGGAAGGAGGCGCTGACAGCAGGCACCCCAGCGGCCCGGGGCTGCACACATCCTGCCCTGAGAGAGGCAGGGGTGACGGCAGCCACAGGCAAGAGCCAGGAAACGGGGCCGGCGCTGGGGCCTGATGGGTAAAGCAGCCGCCCACGGTGCCAGCTCCTGGCTGCTCCACTTCCCACCCAGCTCCTTGCCAACGGCCTCGGAAAGCCCTGGAAGATGGCCAAGTGCTTGGGTCCTGCACCCACCCCTCCAGCAGTGCTCAGGGGAGGGCGGCCCTGGCTACCTGCTTCTCGGCCCTGGCTGCCTCCAGGCCCACCCCGGAGGGCTGGCTCCCCTTGTAGCGCGGCGGGCAGGGCAGGCAGTGGAAGCCGGGCTGTGTGTTGATGCAGCGGGCCGTCTTGCTGGTCGAGAAGCAGACGTCTGTGACCACGGCACACTGCAGGGCAAGCAGAGGACACGGACGCGTGAACCCCGCTCCACTGGCTCCGGGGCGGCCCTGGCCGGGGGCTGGGGGAAACGCACCTCGTCCAGGTCCTCGCAGTAGGTGCCGTTGCCCAGGTAGCCCACGGGGCAGGCGCCGCAGGACCAGGACCCGTCAGGGAAGCTGCTACACTCGGCTCCGGGGAAGCAGGGGTTGGACAGACAGCCGTCTGCGGAGCAGAGCAAGCCCGGTGAGGCCGGCCTGAGCGACGCCCTGCCGCTCGCCGTCACTGGGGCACCTCGGGGACACCGCAGGGCACGCTCCGCTCACGGCACCCACACTGTGCCGTGTCTTTTCTGGAGGTCACGCACAGGTCCTCTGCCTTGCACACAGACCTGCTTTTCCCTGTCTTAGCTGTCCGTGCAGCGTCGCCCCTGCGCACCCCACGCCCCCGCGGACCCACCTACGGGGCAGCTCCTCTTGTTGCACATCTGGCGCTCCTTCACGTCCCCCACGCACGCCTTCCCGCCGTGCTGGGGCTCTGGGCTGTTGCAGACCCGTGTGCGCTCCCGGATTCCCCCGGCACAGGTGACGGTGCAGGCCGACCACGGGGACCAGGGACTCCAGCGGCCGTCGACTGCAGGCAGAGCCAGAGAGTGGGGCTCAGGGGTGGGTCTGGGCTCGAACCCCTCTGCACCGATGCTCACAGGGACGTGCAAGGTGAGGGAGACTCGGTTCCCCCACTCTGACGCAGCCAAGGAGACGAGGGTGCGGCCGGGCTGCTGAGCTCCTAGGAGCACAGAGTGGCGCCGACGTGCCCTGAGCATTCCTGAGCGCTCGTGTGTCCCGGTGACCTTGGACCCCAGAGGCCCAGAGCTGTACACGGGGCTGCCTGCGGGGACAGCCTCTCTCTGAATTGTATGGGAAAGTGACCTTCGCAGTGTGGGGTCAGTGCACTCGGGGCCAGGGAAGGCAGCTCAGCAGCGATGTCTGTGCCCCTGGGGAGCCAGAATCATGGCCGAGGGAGGTCCTAGCCCTCGGCTCCCCGCTGTGCTGCACAGACCCTGCGTTGAGGGGCCCGGAGCCAGCCCAGCTGCCACCCCCATGCTGTCTGTGCCCCAGGACCCGGTGTCACCCACTCACTCGGGCATGGGGCGCCCTCGCAGGCCTTGGTCTCGCGGCCGCTCCCTTTGCAGCTCTTGCCCCCCATCTGGGGCACCGGGGAGTTACAGAGACGGATGCGTGTGATGTTGCCGACTCCACAGGTCACGGAGCAAGAAGACCAGGGCGACCAGTGGCTCCAGCCGCCGTCCTGCCGGACTACAGCAGAAGCACAGAGATCAGAGTCCGCAGCTGTGCGGCCGGGGGACACACATCCTCGCACAGGGCCGCGGCCGCCGTCCCACACCCAGCGGCCCCAGCAATGCCTGGCCACCCCCCCACACGCATGCACACAAATGCACACACACACGAACACACATGCACGCATGAACACACATGCACACATGAACACACGCAATATGAACTGTGAACACACATGTACACACATGACCACAAGCACACACATGCACAAACACATGCGCATACACACACACATGCAGGCACCGCGCGGCCGGCACTCACCGCGGGCGTCACACTTGCTCAGGCTGCAGGCCCGCGTCTGGATGGACGGCCCCAAGCAGGTGTTGCTGGTGACGTCGCACGAGCGGCCCCTCTGCTGGGTCCCGGAGCCACAAGTGACCGAGCACTCCGTCCACTCTGCCCACGGGGACCAGCCCTCCTCGCCGTCTGCTGCTGGCAAAGGAGGCACACGTGATGGCATCAGGCACCCCCACCCACGGGTGCTTCAGAACACACCCGGGCCGCGTGGCAGGACCGCAACCACTCAGGAGCCTGGGCCGCCCCGGCGAGGAGCGGGACAACATGGCGGTCCCGGGTCCCGCAGGCCCGGCTCAGCGCTCTTCTGCTCTCAACATGGCCACACAACCCCCTTAGGTTACCACACGAGGGGCTCCCAAACCACACCCAATACATCGCATGAGAAAACCCATGTGGATTTCAAAACTTCCTTGCACCAAATAAACTTTGATTCCACTTTTCCCTGTGTGGCGTCTGTGCTGGGTGCTGGCATGCCCTGCGCACACCTGTGAGGCCCAGCCACACAGAGGGCACCGTGTCCCCCCATCAGGACTGACTCCGTGTGGGAGGGGCGCTCTTTCTGCATCTCACAGACACTGAACCTGAAACTCCGAACACTCACGTCTCGCTCAGAACCATGGAGGGGGCCGGGCCAGGGCTCCTGCCCAGCCCATTCTCTGTCCACACCCAGGGGCCAGGGCACAAGGAAGGCGCCCCCGGCCCAGGCCACCCTGCCAGGCCCAGCAAAGTCCGGGCCAGGCTGGAAATGGGAGGAGGAGGCTGAGAACACAGCTGACAGCGGCACAGGAGTGGCGGCCAGCCGTGGCACCAGCAGCTGCAAGGCTCCTACACCGGGGTGAGAGACGGGCAGTGTGGGAGCGAAGCCGGGCACCCAGCCCTGCTGGGACTGCGGGGTGGGGGGGAGCGGATGGCGCAGGGGTGGCCAGACTGCGTGGCTAGACGACGGTGACTTTGGAAGCTCCCAGCACAGAGGCCACATCAGCCCCATGTCACTGGCATGAGGGGAACCGCTGCAGCGGGGTCGGATGGGCTGGGCCAAGGCAGCAGAACGGAGGCCCACAAGGAAGCAGAGACCCCGAGGAAGGCCTGGGTGCCCGCTGCGCCATCTGCAGGACCCTAGGGATGCACCCTGTGACCCTGTGGGTCACAGCCCCCGAGACGTGCTTCCTGCCACCCCTGTGCACCCCTGTTTCCCAGAGTGGCCACTGGCCAGCTGCTGTGCTGTCCACTTTCTTGTCCAGGGGTACAAGTGACGCTCCCACAGGGACCCTGCTTGTCTGCCCACGGACTCAGGCCCAAGGTCTGCCCTGACTCAGGCCCGGGCTCACCCAGGGCCTCGCTCTGGGCTGGAGACGCGGGCTCTCCCCTCCCGAGGTGACCACTGGCCCAGCTTCCGCATCTGAGCCCAGACAGGGAAGGACCTGCAGCTCCCTCCCGCTCGCGGGTCTGCGGGCGATGACCAGGGTCCCGAGGCCCTGTCTCCTGTCTTCCTCCCAGCCTCAGCCTCATCCTTCTCTGCTGCAAGTGCACTAGTGAGTCCACCAACAGGTGAAGTCCGCGCGACCCAGGGCCGGCGGGCGGCACTCACCGTGGGAGCAGGAAGGGCAGCACTCGCCTTCCACAATGGACGGGTTGGCGCACGTGGCAGGTGAACAGGTGATCTGGTGGCAAACGGTTTTAAATTTCTGCAGGGGAAGAAAAGCACCCATGTAGCACCCAGTCATGCAGCAGGGACAGGCGCTGGCGCAATGACTCCGCACTGAGGGAACAGGGACAGCAGAAAGGCTACAGCCAGACCCAGACGCCTGAGCGTAGTCACTGCTCGCTCTCCCTGGTCTCAGAGCTGAGCACGAACAGGGCTCCAGGGTGCAGCTGGAATCCTGAGGTTGGACAGGAGAAACGACCGGAGGTGGACATCCGACACCGTCCCAGACACTGAGTCCCAGCCAGCAAGAGGGAGCTAGAGGTGCCACGTGTTTCCCTGTGTCCCTGCCAGGTCTCAAGGCTCCGTCTAAATGGAGCTCAGCCACACCTGAGCAAAACCTCCAGCTCCACCCAGCTGCCTCTGCCCACCCGGCCACGGCGGCCCCATCACTGACCACCTCCAGCCACACCTGTGGCTGCTGCGCTGCCGTGGCCCTGGCTCTCACACCTCCCATTGCCCACAAACACTGCCATGCTGGGCACCTGCGTGCTGCCACCTGGGCCTCACCTTGCAGGTGCAGGTGGTGCAGCTGTCCACCACCCAGGTTTCGTTCTCGGCAAACATCCGGTCCTCCTGCCAGCAACCGGACACATTCCTCGTCTTCGGGGGAACCCCGATGAGCTCCAGCAGAAACTGGTTATCGCTGGACTGGAAAATCAAGCAGCCCCGTAAGTACGGGAGAGGGTTCAGCACTTGCAGTGCTCACTCCCCCGACCAACGAGGGGCCGAATCGGACAGCAGAGACCCCTGTGTGCCCTTCCTCTCTGCTTCGGGATGGTGGAGAACCGCTGGGTGTGTGTGCAGCTCGATCCACGGCCACAGTCCACACACTGACCACGAGTCTCTGCTCGCTCGCCAGCTGCTGGTGACGCAGACCCTAAGCGCCTGTGCCACAGCCCAACCCTGAGGCCACTGGGCCCCCAGGACGAAGTCGAGGCCGCTTGTGCTGGACAGTGGTGGGAAGGCGGGTGTGGGTGGCAGGCCACCGTCTACGGCAGCCAAGAACAAAGGGCAACGCGTGAACTCATCACCCACTCACTGCCTGTGACAGGCACTGGTCCGAGCATCCAACGGCCACGACAAAGGCAGGCACAATTATTGCTGTCTGGGGGTTGTACGTTGGAGGAAAAAGACACAAAGGTTTAACAAAAAGACATAAATAAAAAGTGCACCCAATGTCCTGCGTGTGTGCGTGTGTGCGTGTGTGTGTGTGTTGCCTGCCCTGTTCTATGATCTTCCCGGAGTGGCCTTCTCCCCAGGGGCTACTGCTAACTAGGACCTCTTAGGCACCTGCCAGACAAGGCTGACCCCCTGGTGCACAGAGCGAAGCACACAGCCCGATGCTTGCGCGCCAGCCCATGTCCTGCGCTTGGACTCCACGCTGCCTGGCCCCGTCTGAGAGCTGCGCTCAGGGTAGGAACCGTCCAGTTGTACCTGAGCTCCTCCCGAGCCGCCCAGGCCGAGGCTCCGCATCTCCTGACAGGTGGGACCAGCCCTGGCCTGCCCGGGGGAGACAGCTCACAGGGGAGAGTCTGTCCCAAAAGTGGCTCACCCAGGAGTGCGGCGACAGACCCCAGTGTGGGTGGCTCCTCCCCAAGGTGCCCTACAGGAAGTCAGAGGACAGCAGCCTGGCTTCCATCCATGCCATCGAGGGGGAGCAGCCCACTACCCCATCCGTGAGTGTCTGGAGACAGCGCCATGGGGTAGCGGGCACCTGGGGGCCTGCCCCCTCTACCTCCAAAGGGAAGGAGACTGTATCACCCCCCTCACATCTGGACCAGGATCAGATGAGGCTGAGGGCCCCCTTCAACGTGGCCACGGAAGCAGGGGCCCCCACCCTCCCAGCACCCCTCTCTCTCTAACAACGGCTCTCTCTGCAGCAGCCTGCAGGAAGCGGACCACGGAGTCTGAACCTTCGCCCCGCCCTCCCCCGCCTGGCACCCTCCAGGCACGAGGTCCACTCACTTCTCACCGTGCCTCAGCTCAGCCAGTGGACGCGGCGGGCAGCCCGGGAGAGACCCTCCTCCCTCGCGGTTCCCTTCGCTAAGCTTTAAGGGCGGCTCCAAGGCGCCTTAGCACCTCTGAGCCTGCTGAGAAGACGTGAACCCCCGATCCCTCGTCTTCGAAGACCGGCTGTTCTCCACCTGTGCGGCACTCGGCCCCAGAAGCACCTCCCTCTGGGGTCTGTCGCCGGCACTCCTGGGTGAGCCACTTTTGGGACAGACTCTCCCCTGTGAGCTGTCTCTCCCTCTGCAGGTACTGCAGTTCCCTGGGGAGACAACGCGCCCAAAACTAGGGGTGCATTTGGCAGAACGCAAACCCCATGACTGTCTTTACGCAAAATACGCCCCGATGTCCATCCAGCCTCCCTCCAACAAAACTACACATCAGTCAAACGTCCGGGGGGAGCCTGCCACCGACTCCGCCTGCTACCGCTGGATTTAAGTGGAGTTCACGTATTCCCACCAGTGTCCGGGCGTCCAAAGGCCCAGCCCCCGGCGGGGAGGAGGCCACCTCCACCCCCGGCACCCACCACTCTCCTCAGGTTCTCGCTGAGCTGGTCCACGAGGAGGTGCAGCCCGGAGAGCTCGCTGATCATGTTGCCCAGCTCGGCGCAGGAGTGCTCGCACACCTCCGGCTGCGGCTGCAGGCTCTGGCCCGTGTGCTCCGCGCTGAGGTGAGGGCTCAGGTGCAGCGTCTCCGTGTACTCGCTGATGGCATTGATTTCAGCTGAAGGGAGGCACAGTGGGCACGGTGAGGGCGAGGCTGCCGTGCCATCGGGACCACGCCCCAGTGAGCCGTGAGCCGGGCCTGGGCGTGAGGCTGGAGCCCCGGGGGGCCGCAGGGGCTTGGTGTAGTTACAGCGGGGACGGCAGAGCTGGCGACAGCCGCCGCCAACTAGCAGCCCCCCTGAAATGCAGATGCCACTTCGCTCCACAGCTAAGTCTTCAGCATCCGCAAACAGCCCACGGGCAGGCCAGGGGGTTACCTTGGCGACAAAACCAAAGCCAAGTGCGCGGAGACCTGGGCCCTCGCGGCGCTGCAGCCGGGCCTCTCCTCTTGCCTCGGACTCGGACTGCACGGCGGCAAGAACCCCCGCAGTCCTGGCCCTGCCCGACCTCAGCCTCCCCCCGAGCCCACCCTGCAACCACGCAGCCCTATCTATGCTGCTGGCTCTTCACGTATCCCTTTCTTGGACTCATAAGCACCGTCTTTTGTGGCTTCTTGTTCTGGATTACAGCAGCTGGCCTTGTGCCTAAAGTAACAAATAATTCCCGAGAGAGGCCACAGCCCTGCCTGGTGTTGGCCTCTGAGGGCCTCAGCCTTCTACTGGCCTGCAAATGCTGGAGACTGCCGAAGCCCGGGCTCACAGGCCGTGGTGCACAACGCAGTGGGTGTGGCAAGGACCCGCACATGGATCTGGGGCAGAGGTCGGTCTCAGAGCCCGGCCTCCCCGACACAGTGCGTGCCAAGAGCTGCAGACCACACATCCAGGTCCCAGGTTCCCTGAGGGAAATCGTGGTCCACAGAGACCCCGCAGTCCCCTGTGCTCCAAACGGCCAACCCCTAGCTGACCCTCTGTGTAGAGAAACGCATGTAAATCCACCCCACCCATGCAGGGAGAACAGACTTCCACACCTGCTGGTGAGCCCCCGTGCGTACACACCTGTATGTAAATCCACCACTACTTGCTATCTTGACAGAACACACTCAGATTTCTATGGAAGTCGGTTTCTTAAGTGATTTTTTCTAAGAAGGACTAAGAGCTTCCAAGAATTTTTCAATGTTTGGGTCTAATGGCTCCAGAGTTTATTACCTGCACCATTTCCTGGGAGAAGCCGCACTTGCTGGGACGGTTGCGCCTTGGGTTTGCCCCGCCCACCTGTGTGGCACACAGCAGGCAGGAGGGGCTCTGATCTGAGCCGTAGCCACTGTGGCCCAGAGGAGTTGAGAACTGAGGGTGTGCGTGATATGAGACATGAAAATGTCTCTCCGTGCTCCACGGCCCACCCCAAACCATGGTTCTCATTCCCTGTCCTGCTCTGTGCTTCAGTGGGCCCACAGCAGGATGGTGGGCCCCGCAGTCCAGAGCCTCCTGCCAGAGTCAGGGTCAGGGCGGCAAGAACACTACTCAGCTTCCCGCTCACAGGGTGCTGGGACTGGGGGCTGCGGGCCAGGCAGCTGGGTGCCAGGACCGGGGGCCGCGGGCCAGGCCGCTGGGTGCTGGACTGGGGGCTGCGGGCCAGGCCGCTGGGTGCTGGGACCGGGGGCTGCGGGCCAGGCCGCTGGGTGCCGAGACTGGGAGCTGCGGGCCAGGCCGCTGGGCGCTGGGACTGGTGGCTGCAGGCCAGGCCACTGGGTGCTGGACTGGGGGCTGCGGGCCAGGCTGCTGGGCGCTGGACTGGGGGCTGCGGGCCAGGTTACAGAGCCCAGGTCAGGGGCAGAGCAGCTGGCCTCCCTGCAGCAGACAGCAAGTCTTGCACGTTCCCAGCACGTTGATACATAAAGAGCTTGTTTGTCATGATTTAGAACTGAAGTGAGGACTTGGCCTTAGTGGAAGAAAAACCAGTCACATGTGAGCCACGCGGCAGGTCAAGACCGTGCCTTAGAGACACTCAGACCAGGCTGCGTGGCCTGCGTGTGCTCCCCGGGGGACGAACGTCCGCCCCTCAGCCTCAGACGCCTGATAGAGGGCGGTGCCCATCGAACCTTCAGTGAAATCTGCATCCGAGGGCCTGGCAGGGTGACCTTCACAAATCAGTGTTTGAGATAACGCTGGCAAACTTGGGTGAAAGTAGCAGCAGTTCAACTTCTAACCAACAGTGTCAACTGTACAGTGGTGGGTTTTATATCACGACTTTGTCAACAACTGGGCATAGTGTAAACACCTGCGGTGACCTCCCATGAACACCCAGGATATTACCACCCACGGACAGTCTTCACGCACCCCTGTACTAAAATAATAGTAAAATGCCAGCCACTTAAGCTGGTGGTTTGGGAAATGGATTTTGTGATTATTAAAATCTATTCAAGATCAATCCTTCCTTCAATAATTATTCATTTTTAGGTGTTAACATGGCTACGTTGACCAGTTAACTCTCCAAGACAATACTGAGACTTCATTCAAATATTTTACTTAAATCCCCACTAGCACACACACACACAGATACACACACCCACACACACAGGCTTGCCGCCATGAGTGCGCACTCCCCCAGCACACACCCCCAGTGCACGCACATGGCAGTGGGCACCCATCCAGCCAGAGGACGGAAGGCTCGGCCAGGCACCTACCTCCGCGGCCGTGCTGGCAGCCCTTCTTGCTCAGAACATCTTCCACAGAATTCTCAAAAACCAAGTGCATGTTCTGAAGCAGGCCCTGTGAACACAGACAACGAGAGAAATGAGGCAGCAGGCAGACGGCACACGCTTGCGGTAAGCTGAGCGACAGCTGGACAACAGGACATAGACTCTTCAAGTGGCCACCGCTTTCCTCCGATGCGCAGCTGGCAGGGTCTTCATGAGGAGTTTTCCAGGCCACACGGCTGCTAAGGCCTTGCTTTCGGGCCTGTCTTGAGAACGGGGTTTAACACGAGAAGTCCACCAGTAGGAGCAGACAGTGCTACGTGGAGAGGGTGAGCGTGGCCCCAGGAGCCAGGTGGTGCGTTCTGTCTTCTGAGGCACTCCTGCTCAGGGGCTCTCGGTGGCTGGCGGTCCTGCATCCGGCTAAAGGACCCATCAGAGACACGGGCTCCCGTCTCTCCGAGCACCTGCCGTTCCACAGTGCTCGGCACTCTACGGTGGAGTCCTGACAACAGGGGTGTGTGTGTGTGCGTGTGTGTGTGTGTAACAAGGATGTAACAAGGTGTGTGTGTGAATGTGTGTGTGTAACAAGTGTGTGTGCTAGTGACCACCTCTGTGCAGACACTGAACATGCAGATTTCCTTGAGAGCTTACTAAAATATTCCAGAATAAATATGACTTATTTCCTGTGATTTCCTAACATAAAAATATAAATTAATTCAAGAAGCCATCGTACATCTTGAGGCCTTTTATGCAGATAACTGAATTTACGCGCACATTACTTTCCACGAATACCCGCACATTTGAAAGAGCAGCGTTGAGCTCCCTGCCTCCTCGTGAGGTGGACCCAGGTTGAGAACGCGCTCAGTTGAAAATGCGTTCAGTCCACCTGCCCCCCAGACGTCGCTGCTCGGCCACAGCCGCCTCCGAGCGCCCGTTGCCCTTGGGACCCCAGGGCTGACGGAGCTGTGCTCACTGCTGCTGGCCAGCAGCACGAGAGGATCAGAGCCCGCAGCACCAGCCTGGGAAAGATCCAAATCTGCAATGGTTTTTACTGAATGCGTCCGCACCATCAGGAAATGGGAAAATGGCGCACTGGGCCATTGGGTCAGGGGGAGTCCGGGCCACAAGCCAGACTCGGACGCTCCTTCTCTAAACACTGCCACTCCGACGGACAGGAACCTGCTCTCCCCTGGGCCTGGCAGTGTGGCGCGGTGGGTTGGGCTGCCACTTGCAACACTGGCATCCCCTATCCAAGAGCCGGCTCCGGTCCCAGCTGCTCTGATCCCAACCCCGCTCCCAGCCAACGTGCCTGGGAAGCACTGGGGCCCCTGCCACCTCTGTGGGAGAGCTGGAGGGAATTCCTGGCTCCTGGTTCCTGGCTCCAGCCCGGCCCAGCCCCAACAGTCGCTGCCAGTTGGGTGGTGAACCCGCAGACGGAAGCTATCTCCCTCGCCCCCCTCCCTCTGCCTTTCACGAAAATAAATAAATCTTTTTGAAAAAGTTCTTTCCTTAGAAAAGGTCATTTGCTCTCCTGTCATCACACTGGTAACGCAAGATTCAGGAAAAGTTTCGTCTATAATACAGAAAGAGGGCCAGCGCTTTGGCACATCCTCTCGGGTAAACCATCTGCGATGCCGGCATCCCACGTGAGTGCCAGTTAACATCCAGGCTGCTCCAGTCCAGTCCAGCTCCCTGCTGTGGCCTGAGAAAGCAGCTGAAGATGGCCCGAGTGCTTGGCCCCCTGCCACGTACGTGGGAAACCCAGAGGAAGCTCTTGGCTCCTGGCCCAGCCCTGACCAGTGGCCGGTTGGGGAGCAAACCATCAGATGGAAGATCTCTCTCTCTCTCTCTCTCTAACTTTCAAATAAATAAATCTTTAAAAAATTATGTAATTAAAAAAATGAGTCTGCATGGCCAGAAACATTTGAATGGTCCAGGCCTGTGATCAGACACGGGCCCCAGTCCCCCTCAGCGGCCGTTAGCTGGGAGGCGAGCAGACCCGTGGCAGCTCATGCCGCTAATCATGGATGTGAAAGGGGTGAGTGTCATGTGTGCACATGCGTGGTGTCTGCATGTGCATGTGGGGGTTTGACTGTATCGTGTGTATCTTTGTGTGCACGGGTGCCCATGAGTACATGTGTAGTGTTTGTGTGTGTGCATGTGTGAGGGTGTGACTGTGCATGCGTAGTTCTGTGTGTGTGTGTATAATGTTTGCGGAGGTGTGTGAGTGTGTATGTGTGGTGTTCATGTGAGTGCATCTGGTGGTGTTTTGTGCACATCTGGATGTCACTGTGTGACTATACTTGTGTGGTATGCTGTGTGTGCAAGCGTGTGTTCATGTGGTGTGTGTCATGTGCCATGTGCATGTACACACGTGTGACTATTCCTGTGGTGTGTGCACATGCATGTGTGAAGGTATGGTGAACACACGTGTGCAGTTTGTGCACGTGTGTGGCTGTTCACATGGTAGTGTGCACACGCGTGTGAGTACTGGCCAGGCCCCTGCTCCAATGCAGCGAGCACGTTCAGAGATCCACTGGTCTGTCGGTCTGCACTGTTCTCGGGTCACTGCGGAGGCCAGCCCGCATGCATCCCGGAACCGGCTCCCCCAGGCCCACGTACGCACCCTGAGGTGGCCCCCTGACCCACAGACCCACGTACACACCCTGAGGTGGCCCCTGCGAGACCCACTCACCCTCCCTGTGGCGACTCTCTGCACCCTGAAGTGATTCCCCGCACCCATTCCCGCACCCTGAGGCAACCCCCCACCCACGCCCCAGCCTGAGGTGACCCCCCTAACCACACCCCACCCTGAGGCAACCCCCCCACCCACGCCCCACCCTGAGGCGACCCCCCTACCCACGCCTGCACCTGCACCCTGAGGCGACCCCCCCACGCCCACACCCTGAGGCAACCCCCCCACCCACGCCCCACCCTGAGGCGACCCCCCACTCATGAACCCCCCCTGAAATGACTCCCCCACCCACGCCCCGCCCTGGGCGAGCCCCCACTCATGAACCCCCCCTGAAATGACCCCCCTACCTACGCCTGCACCCTGAGGTGACCCCCCCACCCATGAACCCACCCTGAGGCGACCACCCCACCCATGCCTGCACCCTGAGGCAACCCCCCACCCACGCCCCAGCCTGAGGTGACCCCCCTACCCACGCCTGCACCCTGAGGCGACCCCCCTAACCATACCCCACCCTGAGGCGACCCCCCCACCCACGCCCCACCCTGAGGCAACCCCCCCACCCACGCCCCACCCTGAGGCGACCCCCCACTCATGAACCCCCCCTGAAGTGACCCCCCACCCACGCCCCGCCCTGGGCGAGCCCGCACGCACCCGGAAGTGGCTCTCGCGGGCGGCGCCCTTGGCCACGTACATCCTGCTCCGGTCGGCCGTCAGCTGCTCGTAGAAGGGCTCGTCCAGCGCGAAGCTGTCGATGAGGTCGCAGCCCACGTAGAGGCCGAAGGTCTCGCCGGCCACCTGCACCGTGATGTTCTTCCACTGCGAGTCGGCCAGGCCCACGTCCTCCAGGGACAGCACGTGCTGGCCGCCGTCCGTCCAGTAGGTGAGGTCCAGCGTGTCGGCCGGGCCGTTGGAGACGACCTCGAACTGCCGGGCGGCGCCGGGGCCCTCGAGGGCCAGCAGCGTGCCGCGGGACTTGCGGTCCTGCTTGAGCTGCGCCGTCAGGAAGAAGCCGTCGCGGCGCCGCATGCTGCGCGTGATGCGGAGCAGGTCCGCCGCGTTCACGGGCGGGATGTAGTCAAAGCGCACGAAGCGGTAGGCGGGCGCGCCCGGCTCGGGCCCCCGGAACTGCTTGGCGCCGATGGTCTTCCGGTTTATGTTGCTGATGCTGAAGAGGTCGAAGGAGGTGTCCTCGTCCGGGTCCGCGGCTGCAGAGGGACCCCAGGCGGGGCAGGGTCACCGAGGAGCGCGGGCGGGGCCGGGCCTCCCAGGACGGTGCACAGTGGCCCGGAGGCTGTGGCCACCCCGGGTGCACTGCCCGCCCCCAGGGCCGCGACCCCGTGTGGGCCCCGGACAGCTGTGGTCCAGCAGGGTCAGTGTCCTCTGTGGGTGCTGGGACCCAGCCCACTGCCTGTGCCCAGGGCCGACTTCCTGCGTGAAGTCAGACCGAGCCATGCCCTTCCACCCTCGGTCTGCGTCGTGCCCGACCCCAGAGCCAGGAGCCGCCCGGCCTCCCTGGACTCAGCCCTGCCCCTGACGAGCTGGGCCTTGTGGAGACTTTCCACGTCACACACCGTGTTAGCCCTTGTCCTTAGTGACATGCCCCCCCTCCGCCCTGCACAGCAGGGGCAGGGGGGGTCTCAGGCAGGGTCGGTCCCAAGCCTGTCCACGTCACACACCATGTTAGGCCTTGTTAGTGACATGCCCCCCCCAGCCCTGCACAGCGGGGAGAGGGGGGTCTCAGGCAGGGTCGTCCCAAGCCTGTTCACGTCACACACCGTGTTAGCCCTTGTCCTTAGTGACATGCCCCCCCCCGCCCTGCACAGCGGGAGGGGTCTCAGGCAGGGTCGTCCCGAGCCTGTCCACGTCACACACCGTGTTAGCCCTTGTCCTTAGTGGCATGCCCCCACCCCGCCCTGCACAGCGGGGAGAGGGGGGTCTCAGGCAGGGTCGGTCCTGAGCCTGAGAGGGTCGCCGTCGCCGTCTGAATCACTGGCAGAAGAACTACCAGACCTCGGCGAGCACAAAACCTTAACAATTAAAACGGTGCACTGGGCAGAACACGTGAGCAGAATACGAGTCTTCCTCCAGCACTCGGCAAGTGGAAACATTAGAGTGCGCGCGGTGCGGACCGATGACGTGTGACTTGTACCTCGACTGAGATTATTTGTCAGAAATTAAAATAATTGGTTAAAAACTTTGACTCACAAACTCTATTTTTGTAACTCATCCAAGGTTGTAGTCACAAATGTTGGAAAGATTTATTTACGGTGTTAGTCCTTCTGCTATCATTTATAAATGCAATGAAAATAAACAACCAACGGCGATTTTACTAAACACAGAGGGTGTGTCTGTGACGGAATACTACACAGGCATGAAAAATCAAGTGGGAAGGAAATAAGCGCATGGAGAATATTCAAGCTGAGTATGAAGTAGGAAGAAGGCAGGGCAGGCAGGCGGCGCAGAACCCGAACGGCGCAGAACCCCGAACAGCGCAGTGCTGCGGCGTGCCCGCGGGGAGAAGGCAGGGCAGGCAGACGGCGCAGAACCCGAACAGCGCAGAACCCCGAACAGCGCAGTGCTGCAGTGTGGCCACGGGGAGAAGGCAGGGCAGGCAGACGGCGCAGAACCCCGAACAGCGCAGAACCCGAACAGCGCAGTGCTGCAGTGTGGCCACGGGGAGAAGGCAGGGCAGGCAGAGGGCGTGGAACCCGAACGGCGCAGAACCCCAAACGGCGCAGTGCTGCGGTGTGGCCGTGGGGAGAAGGCAGAGCAGGCAGACGGCGCAGAACCCCGAACGGCGCAGTGCTGCGGCGTGCCCGCGGGGAGAAGGCCGAAGTGCCTCTGCAGGCAGCCGGGCCCTTTTCCTAATGCCTGGCTTTCCCTGAATTGAATCATTCCTGAGTATCTGCAGCCTGTGTGCAGATTTTACTCGGAGTTCGGCAGATTCCAACACAGAGCTGGCTCCGTGGTCTGCCCTGGGCTCAGCCACCTCCCTTTGCACGTGAGCCCGGGCCCTGCGCACTCACCTCGGACGTCCTGGGCACCCTGCCATGCCCACAGAGCCAGCAGGGCCAGCCCCCAGAGCATGCTGCGTCCGCGGCGCGGCTCCTAGGAATGAACAGACACGGCGGTTACGGATCCTCGCCGCTCTGAGCATCCATTCGGGCGCTCACGCACGTGGACGCTTGGAGACAGCTGCACGTGGAGATCGGAGACGGATCTGCGAGAGGCTAAAAGCTAGGTGAGCATGTTGCTTTTCAGACAGGCTTCTTGCCCCTGCAGCTGGTACGCACTGGGCAAACGCTGCACTGACCACGTTACAGGTGTCCATACCATCTCGTCCTCAGAAGGTCCTAGGTGGTAGTGCCCACCGTCACTGTGCCCATCTGACAGACGCGAGGCGGGCGGAGCAGAGTGCTTGTCCAGAGGCACTCTGCTCACAGGCAGGCAGCCAGCACTTAGACCAGGAAGCCATCCAGCCCGAGACAGCGACGCAGGCAGGCAGATTGTGCGAGGACCTGGGGAGAAGCGGTGCTGCCCGAACCGTCCTACAGAAGGGCTCTCCTGCGCACAGACGGGCCGGCGCCGCCCTCCCACAGGCAGATGCCCGCACAGCAGCCCTGCCCGCTCTGTCCCGGCCGCAGGCCTGTTTCCCTTCGAGGGGCTCATGCTGGCTCAGCAGCCCTGGACAGAAGCCCGGCCGCGATGAACTGTCCTGGACACAGGCAGCCCCCACCTCCTGAGCCAGCGCGGGGCTGACGGCTCCCGCCGGCGCCTCAGCCGCTCTGGGTGGGAGCTGGCCCTGAGACCCGCCCTCCCTCCTCCTCTGCTCCACAGCTTCTTGTTGTCAAAGGACTCCTAGGAGTCTCCCGCCAAGTGAAACCGCCACCTTCCAGGACGGGGAGACGCTCCCAGAGGAGGGGTGTGGGGCAGACCCTGGGCTCCCTCTGGAAGCCGGAGCCCTGCCCACCGTGCCCCCCACCGGCTCCTGTACGGGTGTGTTCCCGGATGACCCGGCGGGAGGCAGCGTGGTGGGCCTCCGCCTTGGCACACAGCCCTACCCCTGCCAACGTAACCGCCCTGCCTCGGCGTTCGCATCTGTAGAGTGGGAAGCATGTCCACTGGTCGGCTGCTCTGAGAAACAAGCGGAGCCCGCGCCTGCCCGTGAAGTGCAGCAGGAAGCACTGTGTGCACGCCTCGGTCACTCGGAGGCGACCGGGGCGATGACACGGACGCTGGCACGCAGCCTTCGAGGTGTTTTTCAGAGGGTTACATGGCAGGAGCCGGCCCCAGGCGTGCATGAGAGCAGCACCCACAGTGGCTCCCGGATCGCAGCCCGTGTGCACAGCATCCGCAAGGCCCCACCCCCCCACCCCGCCCCGTGACTTCGCCACGCTCCAGAGGGAGCCTCCTAAGCCGTGTCCTATCACAAGCGAGTTCACGGCCCCGGACGCCGGCTGCTCACTGTCGCCAGGATCCAGCGCGCCTCTGATAATGGCAGGACGGCCGCAAGGACCAGCGCCAGCCATCAGCCGGCTAGTGCAGGGCCCTGCCCTCCGCCAGGGCTGCGCCTCCGGAATGGAGACCACGGACGGGGAAGAGCCAGCCCCACCAGGACGCCTCGTGGCAGCCATGGCCACCAGACAATGGAATCAGCCCAGTTCCGTGGCTGCACGGGCTTCCACACGCTCGTGGTCTGTGTTTAGGATTACACTGTTCCCACAGATCCCCGGGCGCAGGGCGATCCAGGGCTTCCGTCACGGGGGCCATCACAGTGGCAAGTGGCTATGCCCAGACCTCTCCATCCGCCTCTGTGCCGCTGGGGCACTCAGTGTCCCGTGAACGGGGCCGTTTCTGGGGACTGGGCACTGCCCCTCAGTGGCATCCAGACCAATGCCAGCTCCCTTTTCATATGCAGATCACCCCCAACACTTCAAGAACAACGGGATTCCCTGGCAGTCGGAGCCCTTCTCTCAGCACCAGTCAGCCCGACACCTTCAGAGGCGCGTCCCGGGCTGTTCCTGTTGTGGAGACTTGGGCTCCCGGTCACCTGACTGCCGCCTGCCCTCCAGCCCTGTCCCGGGGCCTCCTCAACAGCAGAAGTCAGCCAGGAGACTTTCTGGTGGGAGCTGGAAGCACAGCAGTTGTCAGGTTCCTGGCAGGCACGCGCACCACCGCCACAGAGCGGTCCGAGCGGGCAAGCGCCAACGGTGGGGGCGGCAGGACCCTGCGGACGGTGCCGAGATGGGCGCTTGGCCGGCTGCTCCGGTTAGGAGGGAAAACACCACGTGAGGAAGCATTGGCAGCCCAGGTTAGCAGAATCCCGCCCCGCCACAGCGTGGGTGGAGGGTGCAGGTCCCCTTCTCTCTCAGGGGTCCCGAGCCTGTTCTGGAAAGCACGGGGCAATGAAATGACCGGGCGAAGTCTAGGAAGTCCTACCTGGTGCGTTGGAAGATGGGAGGACTGGCGTCTGCTGCAAGGCGAGCTGGGCAGCGTGCGGCTGAGCTGGGGAGGAGGCGGTCCCGGTGCACTGCGGACGGTGCCTCCCTCTGCCTTCCCGGCAGCAGCGGCCCCTTATATACTCCTCTCCCCCGGCAGCGCTGTCAGTCACAGGGCGAGGAAGGCGGCTAATTCATTCCTTCGAAGGCATGACCTAATTCCTCCTGCTGGTCTCACCATTCGCTCAGAGTACCTGGTGCCGGAGTCCAAGCCCAGCCCCTCGGGCGCTGGCCCCGCCCCCTGCTCTGCCAGACTGGCGGGAGGAGCCAGACGAGGGAGGGGAGGCAGAGGCGCACTTTTCCTGTCAGGAAATAAAGCGCTATAAATAAAACGAGTGAGATTGGCTGGAATTCCCATTGTGCTTAAGAGAAAAATGCAAGTTCTGCGCTTCCAATGTGTTTCGAATCACCCGAGGGACACTGGTCCTTCCAAACCACGTGCGCGAGACTCAGTAAGACACGGAGGGCATCGGTGGGTCTGAGTGCTGCGCTGTTAGCTACGCATTGACGGAGTTCTTATGCTGCAGGAACTAACTGTATCGCGTGCAAAAAAAGAAAGAAAAACTTTCATCCCAGAGGAAGCTGACAGAGTTTATTTCAGGCAGCAGAAGATGGACAAACAGGATGGCCGCTTTGGGGGACTTGATTTTAACCCAAAACTTACTTCATCCCGAGCCGAATCCCACAGGCTGACGCCTCCCTGTGGGTTTCCCTCACTTGGCCAAGTCCTCTTGGCGCAGGGAACCCCGTAATCAGATTCTGGACGTCTCGCTCAATGGGTGGGTCGTGCAGAACACTGGCACGAGGAGGAGACAGTGGCAGGGAGGGCCAGCCTCCCTGTCACTCCCCACAGCTCACAGCAGCCAGGCCAGGTAGCCCAGCAGGGAGCAGGGCGCCCCCGGGGCACAGTGGGCAGAAGGGGGCGGCCTGGGCCCTGACCCCACAAGCCAGTATCAAGCTGTGGCCTGGGCACTTCTGCATCTCCGTCACTCACGTGACACGTGTTCGCTGAGCACAGCCGTGACCACCAAGCCTTCCGTGGGCACGCGGGCTGACGGAGGCCGTGAATCGGGAACCTGTGAGCTCAGAGGGCCCTGGCCAGGGGTCACAGGCAGGGTCATGGGGCGCGGGGAGGAGACTTCTTCCATGAGGTCCTCCAGTCGGCAGTCAGGACGGCTTCTGGGAGGAGACAGGCGAGCGCCTGGCACACGGACCTGGCGCGTCCTGGCTGGAGGAGACAGGCGAGCACCTGGCACACGGACCTGGTGCGTCCTGGCTGGAGGACGTGTCCCCGGCAGACCCCAGGAAGGAGAGCTGTGCAGGAGCCGGGGCGTGCCCAGAGCAGAGGTGCGGGTCTCGAGTTCTGCGGGGCCGGCCCAGCCTGCTGAGGACCAATTCCTCAGGGCTGCAGAGTCCCAGAGGAGCTCCCGGCAGGTGAGCAGGCAGTGGGGGCCGCTGGCCAGCTTACCCCAGGCGCTAGGACAAAGGCTGCGGACAGGACAAGGCAGGGCAGCAGGATCCCCCCCGGGGGGTGGGGGCAGCAGCACAGCCACGGGAGGAGAGGGAAGGGGGCGCCTCCCCGGCCGACTGCGCTCCCTGGACACGGGGTTTCTGTGGGCCAGGGTCTCGCGGGAGTAGGGTGGGCCCCAGATCCAAGGGCAGCGGGAACTCCGGGCAGAGTCCAGGCGACGGCGAAGGGGTCAGAGCCAGGCGCCCAGGTGAGTCAGGACCACCCTGGGCGCTCTGCAGAGGGGCGCTGGGCCTGCTGACCCGGGAGCTCGGACTCCAGGCCCCAGAACCGGCGGAAATAAAGCGGAGCTGTTCTAGGCCACGCGGCTTGAGGCCCTTCACTGCAGCCACCGCCATGCCCGGCCCCGCCAAGGTGCACACAGACGCGGTGGCAGGCACACCGTACAGAGCACGATGGAGCGACGGAGCCCACATCCACATGGGGCACAGGGCAGGGCTGGCAGCCAGGCCACACCTGCAAACCCAGCAGGACACGGGACCAACCCGGGAGAAGCCGTGGTCAGGCGGTGAGTGCCTGCCTGGTCCCCAGGGCACGCGGGAGAGAAGGCCCCGGCCTCAAAGCAAAGACACTGCGGACACCTGCAGAACCCAGCAGTCACTCAGCTCAGCCCAGGACCTTGCCCACAGGGGCCTCACCGACAGCGGAAGGCACTGAGTCAATTTGTGCAGGCCCAACACCCAGTTAGGCTCCGTCTGTATACAGAAGGCCAAGAGGCAAGCAGCAGGGCAGCGAGTGGCACAGGAAGGGGAGAGCGCAGGGGTGCAGGGACAAGGGCTAAGCTTCCACAGCCACCCTGCTCCGGCCCCAGGGAGCTGCCCCCAGGGCCAGGGCCCCAGCCCGGGCGGCCCCCTGCTGCAGGGCCAGCAGTGACCTCCAGCGAGTGGGCGGAGCTGAGAGGAGGGGGAAGGGCTGAGTCAGGTCAGGTGTGGTGGGGGTCAGGGACAGGGCGGGACATGAACTCCAGCGGGTGGGCGGAGCTGAGAAGAGGGAGGGAGGTGGGGTGGGGGTCAGGTGGCGGGGCTGGATGTGGACTCTGGTACATGCTGGGAGCACGAAGTCCTCCATGAATGTTTTCTGAGTGAAGGAACCGACGGCTCACCCGTGAACGGCCAGCCCAGCCTCGCTGCTTGTCCACACCTGTGCACCTAGTGCCGGCTAAGGATGGGAGCACAGGTGGGGCCCGGCCCGCACCGCCCAGCGCATCCCTCCGGGCAGGGCCTGGTCCCAGGGTCCCGAGGCCTGCCCGTCTGGTCCCAGGGTCCCGAGGCCTGCCCGTCTGGTCCCAGGGTCCCGAGGCTCTCCCGTCTGGTCCCAGGGTCCCTAGGCCCACCCGTCTGGTTCCAGGGTCCCGAGGCCCGCCTGTCTGGAGGGGGCTCAGTGGGCATCCAGGAGCCCTCGTGCGCTGGGGACAGCCCCCACGCGTGACCCGTCCTGGCGCTTAGGGGCTGGGCCACGAGCTCAGGAGCTGCTGGCGCGCTGCCTCTGTTTCTTCTCAGCTTGTCCTGGAGCGCGGTGAGTAACACGGAGCCCTCCCGGCGGGTGGGTTCCAGGAACCGGCTCTGTGACAAACACGGAAGACCAGGGTCGCGGGGCAGAGGGCCGGAGCAGGGCTCGCAGGCGGGGGCCCACATACAGGAGCCCACACAGAAAGCACTAAGAAAATGGCAGCTGCTGGTGGACAGCGGGCAGGTGCACATGGCCAGCACAGAGCATCCTGGGCCCTGGCCCGCGAGCCATCCCCTCCCGGCACCCGCCACGGCACCACGGCTGGTGTCCCGGAAAGGCCCAGGGCCACCACGGTCTGCTTCTGCCCAAAGCACCCCCTGGGTGCTCATGGAGTCAGGCAGCCGCCACGCGTGCTCCCTCCTGCGTCCTCCCGGAGGGTGCTGCCAGCAGAGTGCATCCAGGGAGTCCAGCACGTCCCCAGAAACGTCGCGTGGACTCGGCACAAGCACCGGCGCTGGCTACGAGTGCCACACGGTCCTCCAGGAGCCTCGGCTCCACGCCCCAGGGGTGCAAGTCCGTCTCCCAACCCCACCCCGCCCCGCCTTCCCGGCTCAGAGGAGCTCTGGGAACACAGTGCACTGGGAGACGGGAGGGGCGTGGGAGGCCTGTGGAGGATCCAGAGGGAGGGAAAGGCCCCGGGAGTGGGGTAAGGGGTCAGAACTCGAGCCCCAGCCTGCGTTCCTGGCTCGGGGCTGGCGCTGAGGCCAGCCTGTAGAAGCTCAGGGCAAGTCGGGCACCCACCAGGGGCAGCGTACGGAGCTGAACAGTGCAGCGGCACGGCAGGGCGCTCCCCGGGAGGAGGGCCAGCACTGAGCTCTTCCCGCTGCTGGTCCGTGTCTCCCGGCTCCTGCCACCCGGCGCTGGGCCCTGGGTCGCAGCAGCAGGGGCACAGGAGGCTGCACGCTGGAGGAGGAGGAGGAGGAGGGAGAGGAAGAAGGCAGCAGCTGGAGCCCAGAGAGAGAGGCGGGAGACCGGGCCTGGCTGCGGGCCACGCCTGCCAAAGGCAGCTCTGACCTGGGCAGCTCCCTGGGAGCCAGGGGTGAGGAGGACGGCCAGCTCCAGTGTTCGGTGGCGGCTGGTGCCCTTGTCTGATGGCCGCTGTCGGGTCTTGAATCAGAGCAGCACACGGTGGGACATCAGGGCGGCAGGCGGGCAGCAACACCAAGGGAGACGAGGACCTGGCTCCTGCCCCTGTGGGAAGGTGAGAGCCGCGGGGGCGAGGGCCTGAGGGAGGCCAGCGCAGGGGCAGAAGGGGCTCGGGCCTAATGATGGTGACGAAATCGAGCCAGGAATCAAGTGAGCTCAAGCGTGGAGCCTGGATGGGGGTGGAGGGCAGCTGGGCCACCCAGGACCTGGAGGCCGGAGGCCACGGCTCTGCGGCTGCAGACCTGTGTCCCGCCGGTCAGGGTGGACCGCAGCACGCTGTGGACAGCTCGTCTCTGACGTTCTCGGAGTGGGGAGCAGGCAAGGGACGGAGCCCTCGCCGTGCTGGGGCCACGCACCACCCCCAGTGCGCACGGGCATCGGCGGAGGGGTCCACTGAGCAGTGGCGCAGCCGTCTCCCGTCTGTGCGATGGCGAAGGGACTCGGTCTCTGATGACTGCACTTGCCCTTGTGGGTGCTGGGATCCTCGGGGAGCTGTCAGAACACGGCGTGCCCACCCCACCTTCAGGTTGTTGGAGGGAAGAGATGCCTGGTGCCTCTGAGAAAGAAGGCAAACCCACAGTGTCCCGCAGTGGCCGGCACTGGGAACCAGGAAGGCCGAGAGCGGTGTGGTGGGGCCTCCCCGTGTCCTCGCGGCTGGTGAGGGAGCCTCGGTGCCCGTGCCGGTCGGCAGGGCTCCGCCCCCATCTGCACACCAGGGGCAGGAGTTGCGCTCCTTTCTGTCCTGAGCTGGGAGGCTTCCGGGTGCTGTCACTCTGCTCCGTGGCCCAGGGGAGTGCACACGGGCCCGCGGGGTCTCTACAAACAGCTCCACGTGATGGGCATTGCGCAGTGTCTTTGTGATTCGGCAGGAATCTGAGCCTGGAGACAGTGCGAGGCCTGGGCGGGCCGGCTTGCTGGGTGCCTGCGCCTCAGTATTGCAGAACCCCCTTTCTGGTGAGAAAGGGCAGAGGGCAGCCGTGATGGTGAAGTGGCCGGCTGACACAGCAGGTGCCGACGTGGTTCCCCGAAGGGAGCAGGCTTAGCCTCCTGCAAAGCACAGTCACAGAAAAGGGAGACGGAAACAGCTCCCTTTGCAGCGTCGTTCCTAGTTAGGGACCAGGCCCCACCTTGCAGATGTCCTAGTTAGGTAGGGACCAGGCCCTACCGTGCAGGTGTCCTAGTTAGGGACCAGGCCCCACCGTGCAGATGTCCTAGTTAGAGACCAGGCCCCACCATGCAGGTGTCCTAGTTAGGGACCAGGCCCCACTGTGCAGGTGTCCTAGTTAGGGACCAGGCCCCACCGGGCAGATGGCCCAGGCTCTGTGGTCCCATGTGGAGGCCTCAGGCCCTTGCTGTTCTAATAGCTGTGGACTGCTTGAGAGTTCTTGCCTCAGGATCTGCAGCGAAACTTAACAGGCTGTGTGCATGTGTGCGTGAGTGAGTGAGTGTGTGTGTGAGAGAGAGATTTGTTTTAAAGAACTGGACCGTGGGGTGGAGGAGGATGACCAATCCCAGGTGTGCAATGGTGGCTGGTGACCTCCGCCAGCCTGGAGCGTGGCCCTTGTCTGATGGCCAGCAGGCTCCAGCCCCAAGAGGAACCAGCGTTTCCTCTCCAGTGAGAAAGAAGGGAAAGAGGAGGGAGGAGGAGCCCCCTGTGCCTGGGTGAGGCCCACCCTCTGGGGAGAGCGGTGTCCCCTCCTCGGCCTGCTGATTGAATCCGGGCTCCCCCAGAACCCTCGCAGGACACCCAGGTGGATGCAGTTAACCACCACCCCTTTTCTAGGCAAAAGTGGGGGAAAAAAGGGAGAAAGCAAAGGAGCTTCGAGTGGAATTTTTTCTCACTGGTTACAGGTCAATCAGCCCATCAAAGATGCTGGCCCTCGGCATTAGGGCCCAGTGGGCGGAACTGCCCCTTGTGATGTTGGCATCCCATATCAGTGCTGGTTCCAGACCCAGCTGCTCTGCGTCCCATCCAGCTCCCTGCTAATGTGCCAGGGAAGGCAGTGGAGGATGGCTCAAGTGCTTGGGCCCTGTACCCGCATGGGAGACCCAGTTGGAGTTCCTGGTTCCTGGCTTTGGCCTGGGCCAGACCTGGTTGTTATGGCCATTTGGTGAGTGAATCAGCAGACAGAAGATTCCCTCTCTCTCTCTGCCTTTCAAATAAATCAATCTTAAAAAAAAATTCTCACCAGCAGAATGAATGTATTTCTCAAGTGACTATGTTGAAACTTCAGTGAATGGGAGAGACTAAAAATTAGCTCATGTCATTCAGAGAGTTCAAAAGGAGCCTTTAAATTACATCTGTGATACAGGAAGCATTGTTGTACCTGAGTGAATGCAAACCACACACTGATACAATTTGATGGTCCTTTATTGCCAGTGGTGGAGAGGCGGCTCGTGCCCTAAAGAACGCTCAACCCGAAGCTCAAAGCAACAGGGTTTATAAAGGCAAAAACCACAAGGAGGAGAGGGGGAATACGTGGTTGGCAGGATTGGGGGAAGGCATGGTTACTAGGGTCAAGCTGACCTAAGGTGTATGTGAAATTAATATCAATTACAACAGACAAATTACAATCGTAACAGTAGTCCAGGCGCAGCCTGTCTGTTTTAAGCTTGAGCGATCAGGCTGGGCGGTTTCTATGCTCTGCTGAGTGGGACACAGTGGACTGCTACTGTCTGAGTACTGTTACTGTCTGAGAACTATTACTGTTACTGTCTGAGTACTGTTACTGCCTGAGTACTGTTATTGTCTGAGTACTGTTATTCTGTGAGCACTGTTACTGTCTGAGTGCTGTTATTGTCTGAGCACTGTTACTGTCTGAGTACTGTTATTCTGTGAGCACTGTTACTGTCTGAGTGCTGTTATTGTCTGAGTACTGTTACTGTCTGAGTACTGTTATTGTGTGAGCACTGTTACTGTCTGAGTACTGTTACTGTCTGAGTTTTAGATCCTAGTTTCAGACCGGAGCCTCACAGTGGGGATGCTTTTTCAAGATGGAGTCTCGGGTGCTCTAAAATTCCGTCCCTACTGTCAGGGTGTTGCTTCAGTACTTCTCATCCTATTTAGTTCTTGATTTTCCAGCTATGGAGACTTGGGGAGAATAGAAGTTTCTCTAACTGCAGGTTTACCAAGAGTTTCCTCATTCAGAGGAACAGTGGAAAGACTGCAGCAGGTTGATGTGGGATCCACAGGGAAATGAGAGCCTGGTGGGCCTGCAGAACACAGGTGAGTGCTTGGCCATTTCTGGGCGAAGACCTGTGCTTGCTGTCCAGGTGGCACGGGGTCCTGGGCCCTCACTGGATCGGATGCCACTGGCTTGTGACTGCCAGAGTCTTGGAGTGAGCACAGAACTTTTGCCCTGGAAAGCAAGCTCCGTGAGGACAAGTCTCGTTCCTGGATCAGCAGCAGTGACTCTCCACAGGGCAGCCTCACTCCAGGCATCCATCTGTCCTTCAGGGCCAGGCCAGAGGCCACAGACGCTGGGGAGCGACCACAGCTGGCCCAGCGCCAAGCCCAAGGGCCAGCTTGTGCCGCCTGTCTCCCTGAAAGCCCAGGCTGGATCCCTCTGTCGGTGCAGAGTTGAGGGTGGTGGGGGCCGGTGCAGGGATGTGGCGGGGGAGTGCCTCACTGCGTTGTCTGCCATGAAAGTCAAGGTAAAGGCCCCGAATCACCACATGTGCTCTGGTCCTGCTGTACTTTGCAAAGGCAGGCAGTAGCCCAGCCCACCCACATCTGCTGTGTGAGAGGCAGACTGGACAGAGGGGCATGAGCCAGTGGGCAGGCTGTGTCTCTCTCTCTGTCTCTGAATTTCCAGTAAATAAATAATTCCATGTCTGAAATCTTGCTGACTTAAATTTTTTTAAAGATTTATTTATTTCAAAGGCAGACTTAAAAAGAGAGAGAGAGAGACACCAAGATCTTCCATCCACTGATTCACTCCCCAGATAGCTGCAACAGCCAGAGCTGGGCCAGTCAGGAGCCAGGAGCTTCTTCCGGGTCTCCACGTGGGTGCAGGGGCCCGAGCACCTGGGCCATCCTCCACTGCTATCCCAGGCCACTAGCGGGGAGCTGGATCGGAAGTGGAGCAGCCAGGACTCAAAGCAGGTGCCCATATGGGATGCCTGCACCACAGGTGGTGGCTTAGCCTGCTGCATCACAGCGCCGGCCCCGCTGACTTAACTTTTCAGTAGATTCACTGAACACAGAATAAATTCTCAGAATGACATCTGCAGTGTGTGCGGAAGCTACGCACGTGCGGCTGGATCTGCACTAGAAACGGGGGTGGAGCTGAAGACCCAGTGCTGCCTGCTGCCCTAAAAACACAGAACACAGGGTCCCTAGGAAAATAAACAGCCCAGTGACAGAGCCAAGGACGACTCCCGCAGACACGCAGACCTGTGACTGAAGGAGGGGGAAAGCACTGGTCAGTGAGCAACCTCCAAAGCCACATGCTGTGGGACTGCACTCACAGAGTGGGGGGACTGCTGCGGCAGAGTCGCCCTGAACGGGGAGACGAGCTCACTGAGGGGCCAGAGCGGGGCGCGTTACCGACAGAGGACCAAGCCGAGGGAGGGCAGCTCTAAGCATCGATGCAATGAGAAGACGGGGCCCATCGTGAAGGACCGAAACAAAAACTCTCAGGCCAAAACCCTGTGCCCAGAACTATTTCTCCCAGAAGCAACAGCAGAACACAGAGTTCCCAGACGCGTGGAAGTGGAAGGGAGATGACCAGCAGAGCTGCTCCAAGACCACGACAGGACGGCGGTGCCTACGAGGCAGAAAGAAAACCCACGGGAGGGAGACTCAGGCCCCAGGGGCCTCCGCTGACCGCGGACATCGCAAAACCCGGCACCAGCACCACGCTTCATGACCATTCCCGAGTCCCGAGGGGCAGAGCGAGACGGCTGCTGCACCCCACGCCGTGGCCGGCCTGCTGTTTGGCTGCTGCACCCCACGCCGTGGCCGGCCTGCTGTTTGGCTCCTGCACCCCACGCCGTGGCCGGCCTGCTGTTCGGCTGCTGCACCCCTACTTCGTGGCTGGCCTGCTGTTCCCTAGAGCTTGGGAACTCTGTGAAAAGAAGAGACTTGCATGGCAAATATGTGAATGTGTCTTTCTACACAGAAAGACCTACAAAGACTTAATATTTACCTACCAAAATGACTTTCTCATTTAACGTTAATATCTTCCATAGCATTGTAAGTTGTTACTCTACTATATTAAGTTAAGTAAGAGATCAGTAAATAAATCACTATTTCTGTATAAAGTGTTTGAGATGGATTTGGGGAGTATTTTTGTTCTTAATGTTTAAATTTGTTTTTGTTAGAATCTGAGGAGCATGGTACACTTGGTATCGCCTGGAGTCCTAGTCGATCACTATTGGAAGGACAAGCAGCACTTATTTGCAAAGGAAGCAGATTTTCCACGTCTAAAATGGATCATTTCAGCGTAAGCCAGAGAGGCATGCAGGTCGGCGTGTGGCGCTGAGCCCACAGGACGCGTGCCTCCGCGGTGCCTGCGCTTCAGGACGCAGCTCCGCCTGACACCCGTTCTTCACGCTGTGGCTCATGTTGTTTCTGATTACCGACCATCCTGGTGCTGTAGTCGGGCAC
Source organism: Oryctolagus cuniculus (assembly GCF_964237555.1). Classification (NCBI taxonomy): domain Eukaryota; kingdom Metazoa; phylum Chordata; class Mammalia; order Lagomorpha; family Leporidae; genus Oryctolagus; species Oryctolagus cuniculus. The sequence goes on along the minus strand of NC_091436.1, from coordinate 944,719 downwards.
ATTCCCAGCTAAAACTGCTGTGGCGCATTGCAGGGTTTGCAGGCGCACCGCTGTGGGCCGGGCCTGCAGGCACAGGGGACGCTGTGTGCCCAGGGCAATGGCGACTTTCACTGCCCACAGAGCCCTCCTCCGTTTTTTATCTGAAAGTCAGAGTTACACAGACAGGGAAGGAGAGAGAGAGAGAGGTCTTCCACCCACTGGTTCACTCCCCAGATGGCCGCAACGGCTGGAGCTGCGCCAATCCAAAGCCAGGAGCCAGGAGCTTCTTCCGGGTCTCCCATGCCACCTCCTTAGTTTATAAACAGCACAAAGGGCCCTCAACTTGTGAAAACCCAGTCTGCAAGAAATGAGGCCCACTGAAGCCCAGCACTGAGGCCGTCTGCTGCCTACAGTCAGCACCCAGCGTCTTCCCCACTGCCGGGGTGGGGGAGGGGTCCACTGGACACGAGGGCAGGAGGCAGACGCGTGCCCGCCAGGATGTGCTTCTGCGCGGAGAATCCAGCCTCCCAGCATTTCCTCTCCCCTCTGCCTGCCAGGAACCACAGCATCCCCTCTAGACCTGAGGATCGGGCCGGTGCACGGAGCGAAGCCGCCCGATGACCTCCGCACATCGGAGGTCACAATGCCCAGTGTCACCTGACCCAGGGCCAGAGACACCTGCTCCTTCTGAATGATCACACGTGTCAAAGATTTTACACAACCTCGTTCCCCAGAAAAACTAAAGCCATGTGGTGACCAAAACAAAAAGAAAAAAGAAAGAAAAAAAAAAAGAGAAAGAAAGAAAGAGCCTTTGATCCTCTGTGCTACAAGTGACAGCCCAGCACCTACAGCGGGAGCTTCAGGCCAGAGTTCCACGAGGGGCTGACTGTCATTCGATGGGTCAAGGAAGCGTCCCAGTAAGGGCTCTGTCTCCCTGGACTCTGCAAGCTCGCCCCACCCACTGCCATGGGCAGTTATGTCCCGTCATGCCCCTGGACACCTCTTCAGCCACTGCCACAGACAGCTGTGCCCCACCATCCTCTGGACATGAGCTCAGCCACTCCCATGGGCTGCTCCGTCCCCCAGGCAGCTGCACCCGTGCCTCCCGCCTCCTGGCAGCTCCTCGGACAGCTGCTCACCCAGCCTCGGAGGACCCGCCACTCTGCTGATTCCGGCCTCTTAGACGTCGCATGCAGCGCCTGTATGGGCGGACGCACTCTGGACGCGGCGTCCCTGCACAGCACTGCACAGGCCGTCACGCCAGTGTCTCAAGCTTGTCATCCCGAAGCAAAACCACGGAGAGGCGATTTCCGACTGCCCTTGGTGCCAAACGCCAGCGAGGCGTAGAGATGCAGCGTTTTATTTCAGGGCATGTATGCCCAAGTCTGGGTCTTTACCCAGAATTTTACAACAAATAAACTGTGGATTCATGGAAAGAAAGAGCCCCGCTGTTCTGAGCCTTACCTGGCACCGTCCCTGACTCCCTACTCAGAGCAGCCCGAAGTCAGAGGCAGCTGCTGCTCCACAGTGGGCTGTGTCCTGCCGTCTGGATTCCTGTGCTGACCAGGAGACCGTCTAGATGCTATCAGTCAGACGTAACAGTGTTGACCAGTAGACCATCTAGACGCTGTCGGTCAGGTGAACTCAGACGGTGCTGACCAGGAGACCGTCTAGATGCTGTCGGTCAGGTGAACTCAGACAGTGTTGACCAATAGGCCATCTAGATGCTGTCGGTCAGATGAACTCAGACTGTGGGAAGTGGTTAACAGCAGCAAAATTCTTGAAACTAATGTCATCCATGATCTCTGTGTCTTAACTAGAACCACTCACAACTGAATCGTGTTACCTTGGTGGTCATTGCTGGTCATTGAACCAACACTGACAGTCAGCTGTCCTCGTCGGCCTGACCCCTCATGGTTCAGGTGTCGGTGTGCTGGCTACGGACCCTGGGCTCCAAGTGTGGGCGCTCAGCAGAGCTGTGGACACCCACAGCCCAGTTCGGAGTGCCTGGGTCTGATGCCCACCGCTCCGCACTCCGGCTTCCTGTGGTGCACACTCCAGGGGGCCACAGAAGTGATCCACGTGACTGGGTGTCCAGATGGGACATGGAGCCACACGGGAGGCCAGCTCGTGTTCCCAGTCCTGGCTCCGGCCGGGCTCTCCCTAGCCGTGGCAGGCATGTGGGAGTCAGTCTGTGGAGGGGAGTTCTCCCCCCTCCCTCTCCCTCATCTCTCAAATAAACAAATATTAATTGTTTTAAAACAAAAGAAAACCGGACTCTGGTATAGTGTGATTGCTGTGGGAAAATGTGCATTTTGTTAAGTCCTGCAGATGTTCTGTGGGGAGAAACGGTGCTGGCCCTTCTGTTCCTTGCAAACATGGCGGCCGCATCTGTCGGTACTCACCACTGCAGGGCACTCTGCCATTGAGAAAGCACAGTGGGCAAGCTACAGCTTGGGACACGGCATCCCACCCCGGAGAGCTGGCTCCCGACCTGGGACTCTGTGGTCCAGCTTCCTGCCAGCGCGCGCCCCGAGAGGCGCAGATCCTGCCTCAGGAGTGAGTCCCGCAGGTCAGACCCGATGGAGCTCCTGGCTCCTGGCGTGGCCTCGCCCAGCCCTGGCTGTTGTGGGCTTTGGGGAGTGAACCAGCAGGTGGAAGACCTCTCTCTGTCTCTCTCTCTCTCTGTCTCTGTCTCCCCGTCTCTGCCTTCTGAGTAAATAGATTTTTTTTTTTTACGGAAGAGGAGACAGCGCTGTCCGAGCACACCTACTGCAGAAACATCACCCGAGCAAGACCCACAAACCCGCGTTCTGCAGAGATGAGCACAGACGGGCCATCTGAGCACTCGGGGATCCCAGTGACAGGAACCTGACCATCCCTGGGAATATAAAGCAATGCGGGAAATCAATGCTGCGCATTTTAAACACTCCTATCGTGAACCGTGAGTCCTCAACAGAACTCCCTGAGTGACGCTTCTGGAGGACTTCTTAGGCACAGGCTTGGTTTAGTGGCTGCTGGTGTTGGTCGGGCCGGGGGTATCCGGATGGGATGGGGCTCAGTCTCCGAACGCTAGGGGCTGCAGCCACAAACCCGGGTCTGCTCCCTTGCTTTCTCCCTCCTTGGACGTCTGCGTACCAGGAATGAGCAGGAACAGGCCTGAGGCCTGGGCCCAGCCTCGCCACTGCCACTTATACTCACTTCTGTGGCCAAGCAAGTGCCGTGGCCAAGCCCGCCTCAGCAGCACGGGGAAGCACACGGCCCTGTCTTTATGAGTGGAGTTGAAAAGGCATGTGGCGCTCGAGAGACTAGGAAGACCTGGAGGTGGTGAGCTCCATGGCCACGGTGGCACACAACTGGCAGCGACCCCTCTGCCATGCGCCACGCTGCTCCGGCCACTCCATGTAGACCCGGGGCAGAAGCACAAGGGTCCATCTGCGTTGTGAATAGAACGGCGGAGGCAGCCACGCGTTCCAGGCACCGCCTCCTCAGAAGCATCTCTGCATAACTGACTCAACACTGGAGGCCCCGCGAGGCTCACAGCCTGCCCCGCTACCCAGCACCCCCTGCCCCGCTACCCAGCATCCCCTGCTTCATGACCCAGCATTCCCTGCTCCATGACCCAGCATCCTCTGCTCTGTAACCCAGCATCCCCTGCATCCCCTGCTCCGTAACCCGTAACTCCGTAATGAAGGAAAGATTACTAAGTGATGGGCTGCTGACGGCCCTGCCTCAGTGGCCTGCTGGTCACTTGCAGTGAACTTGTCCTCTGCTTGGGCATTGCAACACGCGGTCAGGCACCAGCTCAGGACCCTCCTGGGCGACCACACCTTCTCGTGTTGCAAGCAGGCCAGTGACTCCCTACCCTGACGGGCATTCCTGGGAGTGGCACATGCTGGACACGAGGACAGGGGCGTGCCCGGGCTGCCCAGGGCCACAGACGAGGAGGAAGGCTGCGGAGCCTGGGGACCAGCTCTGTGCGCAGACGCGTGTCCGGGAGGCCTGCCTACAGCTGCGTGGGCGTCTGCTCCTCACGGGAGGGGCCCGATGGCTCCTCTGTGTACACAGCGTCCCTGCTGCTGGGGTGTTAGGAGGCATCCAGGCCTCCGCTGTCACTCACGAGACTGCGGCGATCGCCCTTTCTCATGGACCGTTTCAAACACATCAGCATCGTCACAGGACACCAGGCCCTAGCGCAGGTGATGGTTTAATTTTGAGAAGTTTGGCTAAATTCTCCCCAGGATTTGAACCAGTTTATCCTGCTCCTGGCAATGCGTAGAGCGGTCTACAGCTTCAACTAGACAGATCCGTGCGTGAACACGAGCACAAACACACAGAAACCTTCAGGCACTGGTTCAAGTCCTGGATGCTGCACTTCCGATCCCGCTCGCTGCCTGGGAAAGCAGCAGGGGTGGCCCGAGTGCTTGGGCCCCGGTACCCATGTGGGAGATGCAGACGAAGCTCCTGGCTCTTGGCTTTGGTCTGGCTCAGCCCTGGATGGTGCAGCCATCTGGGGAGTGACCCAGTGGATGGAATCTCTCTCTCTCTCTCCCTCTCTCTCTTTCAAATAAATAAACATTTAAAAAGTACCCAGTCTCAGGTATTTCTCATAGAAATAAAAGCAGAGCCCACTCAGAGAGAAAGGGCCGAGGTGGTGTGTTGGTCCACACTGGAGACGAGGCCTACAGGGGAACGTGGTGTGGACACGCGGGCACAGACCTGGCGCAGGCCGTGACTCGTGGCTGGGCGCCGGATGTGACTGAAAGGCGGGGCCGAGATGTGTACACTGGAATGGTAGCACCCAGAAAGCGCACAGGTGGAGCTGCCGAGGGCACAGCACCCGCCACTGCCCTGAGCGTTTGTGGAGGCCAGTGTCACAGTTGCACATTCGGGGACTGCCAGCCCTTGTGGGGGACCGTGCAGCTTGGCTCACCCACGGCCAAGGCTGGAGGCAGGACAGCAGAGAGGAGGCAGAACCTGGGGCAAGCCCGGCGGTCAGAGGAGGAGAGGGGCCGGACAGGCAGGAACGGGACAAGGGGCCACAGAACAGGAAAGAGGTGAGGGCGCCAGGAGCAGCCGGAAGACTTCCAGGACAACTCCCAGCTACGCCAACGCCAAGTGGCAGAACCGTCCTCTGTGCGTGAGGACGTCACCTATGACACTTGTTGGAGTAGAAAGCACCACTTCATTTAGAAACAGGGAGCATAAACATGACGTCATTCACGTCTCCTGGCCACGTCCCTGAAAACACGCATCGGCGTTATTCATATGGCTCTGCTCACAGTAGAGCTTAGAGCTTTCACGCCAGGTAGGTGTGAAAAGGCCCAGCCGAGTCCTGCTTCCGTTTCTTCATGGCTGGAAAAAGCTGGTGACTACGCAAGCCCAGGACACGTGCAGGCCGCGCAGCCTCTGAGAGGCATCTGCAGAGGCCGATGAGCAGCAGATGCGCACGTGGCTGTGGACACAGAGGGAGGCCGATGAGCAGCAGACAGACCCAGCTACAGACACAGAGATGGACGCGGCCACAAGTAGACTTCACCCGGTAGGTGTATCTCGGGAACTGATAAAGCGACCCACGTACCACGTGAGACGTCAGGCGCACACTAGGATGCCAGTCCTGGCCCTGCTGTGGTTCTGACGCCCGATTCAGCGCCTGGCGTGGCACAGCGATGGTGAACCTGTGATTCTCCTGGAGTCCAGTCATCTTCGGCGTGCACAGCACCCAGCTGCAGGCCCCGCGGAAGGAAGTGGGGGTTCGGCAGCACAAAACACCCGTGCAGCGTCCTCTGTGAACCCACCCCGAAGATTTCTCCTGGGAATGTCTGCCGAGCTTTCCCCTAAAACTGACTCCGATCAAGTGTGCTGCATGGGACGCATGAGCTTTCCCCTAAAACTGACTCCGATCAAGCGTGCTGCATGGGACGCACTCATTAGAAATTCTTCCATGTCACCCCTGTTGGGTCCACGCCAGGGACAGGAAGATGAGAAAGCAAACGGCGTTGCTGAGACACGATGGCCTCCAGAATTCGAGTAGGCAGCAAACACAACTTTTCCCTTGTTTCTTTTAATTGCTATGTTAAATGCCCCAGGTCCCCGGGAGGACTTGGAAGAGTAGGAGCAGGTATGGCACTGTCCGCGGAGCAAAAAGATGAACAGTCCTTCTCCCAGGCAGATCACAGAGCACGTCGCTCGGGAGCCGGGGGGTCTGCCTCCAGCACTTTAACCGGTGTTCAGAGGGACATCGGTCACAAACGGCGCGAGCTGCTGTCACTCTCTGAGCCGGAGCGCCCACGACTGAACCAGTGTTCAGAGGGACAGTGTCAGCCGGAAGTGGAAGAACCATTCATAGAAAGGTCATAGTTAGGTGCTGTCTCTGGAAGAAACATGCCACTCGTGTTTGTCACGGATTCCTGATGGATGGATCTGTGAGTCCACAGGGTCCAGGACTGAGCAGATGCGAGCTGGGTGACCAGGGCGCTTGTGGTTCGTCACCCGCCGGCCCCCAGGGAATCCTTCCTTCCAGCCTGCTCCTCTGGTCACCTCACAGCCACGCCCCCTGCCTTGCGGGGACTGGACCCTGGCTCTCATGGCCACACCCCCTGCCCTGGGGACTGAACCCTGGCTCTCACGGCCAAGCCCTCTGCCCTGGGGACTGGACCCTGGCTCTCATGGCCACGCCCTCTGCCCTGGGGACTGGACCCTGGCTCTCACGGCCACGCCCCCTGCCCTGGGGAATGGACCCTGGCTCTCATGGCCCCGCCCCCTGCCCTGGGGAATGGACCCTGGCTCTCACGGCCACGCCCCCTGCCCTGGGGAATGGACCTTCCTCTGTGTGTGATGCTGCCTCTCTTCGCTTAGCTGTCACCTTTCCCCTGACTTTCTCTTTTAGTCACCACTTTGTTCTCCATGAAGGGTGTCAGCTGTTGGGGGTGCAGGGCGAGATCCTGAGTCTGGAGGCGACACAGACTCCACACGGAGCCGGCTCTCAGGCTTTTGCACCAGGGACATGCTGCCGTGTCAACCAGAAAGTTCTGTGCCAGGTGACAAGCCCGCGACAGATCCGGGAAGATGGCGCCTGCACCCCTCACCTGGCATCTGTTGGGTCGGCAGCCCCCCCCCTGCCCTGCAGAGCAGAAGAGGGTCACAGTACAGGAGTGGGGCCTGCAGATGAGGGGATGCTGCCCCCTCCCCGCTCCAGGAGCTCTGCCGGCTCCCGGCTGGAATGCTCTCTTGAATTCTCTCATCCCATCCGTGCTCCCCTGCCCCACTTAACTCTCCGCGGCCCACCGACCTATAGCCAGGGCTGAAGTTGAGCAACAGATACATGTCTTCCGGTGGCTCTGAAGTAAATACTACGTTGCTGAAGCAGTCACAGAACTGCTGACCAGGGGCCAGGGGCCAGGGGCCAGGGGTCAGGGGCCAGGGGCCAGGGGCCAGGCTTGCGTGAGCACGGCTCCTTCACTCATCCAAACGCGCGGTGGGAGCTTCTGCATCTAGAAGCCTGTGTGGGCCTCTGCGCGGACTGCTGACCGTCCCGAGGAATCCGGGGTGCACACCTGCTGTTCTGAGGCTGTGCCGGGTATCCTGCTGGGGACTCTGTTGAGGACGGAAAGGAAGTCTCAGGACGCTTGCAAAGCAAACACGAGCGTTTGTGGTCCCCGCGATGGGGAGTTCTAGAACATGTGTCCCGTGGAATGACAAGGAGCCACACAAATGGGATTCAGTGCCAGGGAATTTCCCATCATGCTCTTGGGCCCACATCAAAGGATTCCATGTAGAACAACTGTTTGCATGCCAATAGCAGTTTTTGTCAATCCAGAGCTTTGAAGGACGGAGTCTCTTACTGAAGGAGGCAGCACCGTGTGACAACAATTCACTCTCCTCCCGCGCTGGTTACCTCCGCACTTGCCCACACGCGTGACCGCGCACCTGACGGCTCACACAGAACGGGCCATCCTGTCGGAGCTGGAGCTCTGGGAGTTTTTCCAACAGCCAGGGCCAAGTGCAGTGGGCGTGAACAGTGGGGATGCTTCAAAGACCACTCTGGTCACTTCTCTCTCATGGGGCACAGGGTGTCCCCCGCATCACCGCATCGTTGCATTTGGGGCAGATTTCGGGATGGGACCTAATTACACTCTTCTGTGTGTGGTTGTTTTTTTTTTTTTTTTTTTTTTTTGGAAAGGCAGAGTTACAGAGAGAGAAGTCTTCTATCCACTGCTTCACTTCCTAAATGGCTGCAATGGCCAGGGCTGGGCCAAGCCAAAGCCAGGAGCCAGGAGCTTCGTCTGGGTCTCCCACGTGGGTGCAGGGACCCACGCACTTGGGCCATCTTCTGATGCCTTCTCAGGCCATCGTAGGGAGCTGGATCGGAAATGGAGCAGCCGGGACCTAAACCAGCGTCAATATGGGGTGCCGGCAGCTTTACCTGCCATGCCACAACGCCAGCTCCCCCAGGTACAGTAACCTCACTGGAGGCCAAGACAGAGAAGTCTCTTTCTACTCATTCATCCAGGAACACAGAAACAGTTCAGCTCCTTGCAGAGTAAACACTTTGAGAATGAGATTCGTCCTGGAGAGACCTCTTCTCCCTGCTCCGCCTGTTACTGGGAGAAGGACACAGACCACGGCGGCTCCTCTGCCTTCTGGGAAACAGAAACTACTGCCCGCTGCGTGTCTGGAGCCCTAGCCCCGGGGTCTGATGGGAAGCTGGCAAGAAGAAACAGCCCTCCCGTGGGAAATGCAAGTTTTCACCTCGGCTACCTCTAAGCCCCAGTGGTCACACAATGTCCTGGAGTCACAGGTGTGGACACGATCCAACCAGGACTTGGTAGACGTGGATCTGCGTGAAGCAGCGTGTTACCTGTCCTGGCCAGCCCCCGGCTCTGCAGACGCAGCGGACGCAGCCAGTGCAGTCCGCGCTCCCCTCTCAGAGCTGACATGTGAACACGCAGACACACACAGCATATGTGGGATGGGAGCTGACATGTGAACACGCAGTGACATGCATGGCAAGTCTGGGCAGGGAGCTGACATGTGAACATGCAGTGACACGCATGGCAAGTGTGGGGAGGGAGCTGACATGTGAACACGCAGTGACATGCATGGCAAGTGTGCGGAGGGAGATGACTTGTGAACACGCAGTGACACACATGGAAAGTGTGGCCAGGGAGCTGTCATGTGAACATGCAGTGACACACGTGGCAAGTGTGGGGAGGGAGCTGACATGTGAACTCGCAGTGACACACATGGAAAGTGTGGGCTGGGAGCTGACATGTGAACACACAGTGACATGCATGGCAAGTGTGGGCAGGGAGCTGACGTGAACTCGCAGACACACACAGCATGTGTGGGCTGGGAGCTGACATGTGAACTCGCAGACACACACAGCATGTGTGGGCAGGGAGCTGACATGTGAACTCGCAGTGACATGCGTGGCAAGTATGGGCAGGGTGGCAGTACAGTCCATGCTCCCCTCTCAGAGCCTACATGTGAGCATTCAGTGACACGCGTGGGGGTGTCCTCAGGGATTTGGTCTGAGCTCTCCAGCAGTTTCTGCAGTGTCACCCGGGGAGGCCAGTCCCGGGCTGGATGCGAGCCCTGTGCCGCGCTCTGTGGCTGTCCCGTGGCCTCCAACCACTCTTGCTCAAACCTCGCCCTCCCCGGCTCCTCTCACCCCTTGGGTCGGACGTGTGGGCTCTGGTAATCATGTTCCCAGCACAAGGTCTCCGAGCTGAGTCGTGTCCTTGCTCGGATGTCACCTGTGGCTCTGCGGGGTCACTGCCTCCAGCAGAGCTCTGTGTGCACACCAGGAAGCCTCACACAGCACTGGCCCTCCTCAGCAACCCCTCTGTGCACTGTGTGCGCTCTGCGCCACTCCTTTGACCAGAGGATACAAAGTGAAAAAATCCAAGCCTGCTGTATGTATTATCAATATTCGTGAACGGTTAAGCCTCCGCCTGTGGTGCCAGAATCCTGCAGGGGCGCCGGCTTAAGCCCAGCTGTTCCTCTTCCTATCCAGCTCCCTGCTAATAACCTGGGAAAGCAGTGGAAGATGCCCAAGTCCTTGGGCCCCTGCGCCCGTGTGGGAGACCCGGAAGAAGCTCCTGGCTCCTGGCTTTGGATCAGCACAGCCCATTGCAGCCATTTGGGGAGTGAACCAGCAGATGGAAGACCTCTCTCTAAGCCTCTCCCTTTATCTGTAACTCTGCCTCTCAAATAAATAAATCATTTTTTTAAAAAAAAATTCAAGAGACATACTACATCTCAGTTTTTGTAGCTTTATTTTCAATCATCACTTATTTTTATCTGATTTGAAAGGCAAGAGACAGAGAGGTGAAGAAAGACCTCCCACCCATAGGTCCAGTCTCAAATGCCCTCAGCGGCGAGGACTGGGCCACGGGCCAGGAACACAACCCAGGTTTCCCACGCAGGTGAGGGGGACTCGGCACCTGCTGACCCCGAGGGCGCCCATCAGCAGAAAGCTAACCCTGGGAGCAGTGGGGACCCAGCACAGGTGCAGGCGGCCCCGCAGGGGCTGGACCCCTGGGCCAAACGCCTGCGCTGGTTCTGAGTCTTGTCACGGATTCAGCAAAACTCTCTCTGTGTGCCTCCTTTTCTGCTCCAAGAACAGCAGGTGCGAGAGGCACAGAGGATTCGGGTCCTTAAAGCCGAGCACAGAGCAGCTGCTGCGGCTGCACGGTCCGGGCGCGCCTCTGGGGAGATGTGCCCCAAATCCAAGCCATCAGATGCCACAAGTCGCCGGCACCCGATCCGTTTTCTCTTCCCAGCCCCACGTGTGCGCCAGTGGAGCCCCGATCTGAACAAACTCGTTTCAGATATTTGGTGGATTCCTGTCTTCTGTGTGATCCACAACACAGAAATAGCTACTGGAATTCAAGCATTCTTCTCCGCACCGCCTTTTGGATCCAGCCTGGCCAGCCTCTGGGGGTGGGGGGCGTGGGACAGCGGCAGAGGTGGCTCCCAGTGGACGATGGGCAGGGGGCAGGCGGGAGGCAGGTGCCCCTTCCAGCCTCAGTGGGCAGGGGGCAGACAGGAGGGCAGGTCCCCACCCAGCCTCAGTGGGCAGGGGGCAGACGGGAGGCAGGTTTCCCTTCCAGTCTCAGTGGGCAGGGGGCAGACAGGAGGGCAGATCCCCACCCAGCCTCAGTGGGCAGGGGGGCAGGGGGCAGGCGGGAGGCAGGTTCCCCTTCCAGTCTCAGTGGGCAGGGGGCAGACAGGAGGGCAGATCTCCATCCAGCCTCAGTGGGCAGGGGGCAGACGGGAGGCAGGTTCCCACCCAGCCTCAGTGGGCAGGGGGCAGACGGGAGGCAGGTTCCCACCCAGCCTCAGTGGGCAGGGGGCAGACGGGAGGCAGGTTCCCACCCAGCCTCAGTGGGCAGGGGGCAGACAGGAGGGCAGATCCCCATCCAGCCTCAGTGGGCAGGGGGCAGAAGGGAGGCAGGTTCCCACCCAGCCTCAGTGGGCCGGGGACAGATGGGAGGTAGGTTCCCCATCCAGCGCCGGATTTGTTGAGCAGCATGGCGGGGTGACAGGGCTGCTCTGAGGCTGCTTCCAGGGCGCTGAGTAGGGAATGGTCACCCAGGAAGAACCAAGGACCTCTGAGAAAGGGAAGAAGAGTGGTCAGGTGAGAGCTGTCCGGCCACGTGACAGTGTGGCCGAAGCACGTGGCCGAAGCAGGACAGCGCCTCCCTCGAGAGCAGACTCCCAGGTAACCAGCAGCCACACGGCGGTCGAGCTGCTCGGGAGGGCTCAGGGAGGGCTTCCGGTGGGAGACCAGAGTGGGGAGGAGACAGCGGCCGCAGCTGTCCTCTGTGCCGGCCTCGATGATCCCAGAGTCGACCGACGCCAGCACGTGGCACAGGAACCACCTTGCCCACATAGGAGAAAAATCAGGTGCGAATAGAGCAACTGATCACTCAGCCTCCCGGGCTTCGTGAGGCCAGAGTGTCCATGCTGGTGCATGCGAATGTGTGCGTGTGCGTGTCCACACGTGCTCTGTGTCGGGGGGTGAATGTGTGCATGCATGGACATGTGTGTGTACACGTTTTGTGTAGGTGTGTATGCATGCATGTTTGCCTGTGCCTGTATCTGGTTTTATAAGGTGTATATTCACGTGTAGACATTGTATATGACTATGTGTCATGTGTAAGGGTGTGCATATGTGTGATATGTGTATGCATGAGTGTCCGTGTGTGACCATGCATGTGTAAGGATGTGCATATGTGATGTGTGTATGTGTGAGTGTCTGTGTGTGGCCATGCATATGTAAGTTTGTGCATATGTGATGTGTGTATATGTGAGTGTGTGTGGCCATGCATGTGTGTGGGCGGTCGCTGTGTGACTTGGCATTGACCCCAGCACCATGCAGAGAATCAGACTTCCCAGCAGGTGGTCTCAGACTCTCCACAGCCTGCAACCAGCCACAGTCTTTATCTTTGGGGCCTCGGCAGACCTCACACATGGCAAATCCAACCGGATCTTCAGATTCGATTCTCTGTGGCTCTCACCCCGTCCCCGACCCTAACTCACCTGTGGTCCATTTTCTGTCGCTGTAACAAAATGCCCGAGGCCCACCCAGCTCATGGTTCTTGGCAGCCAAAAGCCCATGACCGCGCAGGCAGCCCTGGCTGTCCTGCTGCTGCTCAGGTTCCTTGTGGCCATGACCCTGGCCAGCGGAGGACATTGGGAGGGCAGCACCCATGGAAGAAATCAAATAGTGAGCCAGGAAGCCCGAGACCAGGGAGGGGCAAGGCTCGCCCTGTGCAGAACGCCCCTCTCGTGGGCCACGTCACGCGAGACCCAGAGAGCCCTGAGCTGCCTGCCTCCCTGTAGGCAGAGGAAGCTCCCAGCAATGAGCCTTGGGGAGGCAACCACGTCCAAACCACATCTCCTTGAAGACTAAGATCCAGCCCCCCCCCCCCCCGAGAAAGTCCTGTCTAAGGACAGGAAAAGCGTCCACTCTCGCTGCCCTACAGTGCGTCACAGGCGGATGGCTTCTTCTAAACAGCTCTGGAGGCTGGACCTCCAAGGTCAAGTAGACTCCACGTCTGGCGAGGGCCTCTTCCTGGTCCCAGCTTTACAGGTAAGGAGACGGCAGTGGACACAGAGCCAGAGGAATCACTTCTCTCGCTCACAGACGCACCCGCGCTCCCAGGCTGTCTCTGAAACTCCTCCCACGGCCCACAACCCAAATCACTGCTACAGCAACGCCACAGCCAGAACTGGCGCTGGCCAAAACACCCCACGCGCCGCTGACTGCAGCCCCGACACTGCCGCCTGTCGTCACGTCACCCTAATCCACTGTCACTGCTGCCTCCACACACCTGACGCCATGACGCACCCGAGACTTCCTACGAAGGCCAGAAAACTGACCGTCACCAAATTCCAGAAAAGCACCAGCCTGTGCCTCCGGATCGCGTAAGGGATGACGCCTGACCCCTTGGGCCGCAGCCCCCTCGGGAGCACACCCACACTGCCACTTGGCTCCCAAGTCTTCCTCCTCTGCCAGCCGTCGTCCACATGGCACCTTAGAGCTCCCTCCCACGTTGGAGACAAGACCCTGGGCTGCTCTGTCCCCACGGTAGACCACACTGCCCCCGGGCCTCCGTGCCGTGGAGGTGAGGGAACGCGCCGGCCCCCGTCACGAGCCCCCTCCACGAGGGCACTCATTCTGCTCAGGGGGCTCCTCTCTGAGGACCAAAGCGCCTCCCAGAGGCGTCTCCTGGTAACGCCCTGGCGTGAAGGATTGCAGGTGCGGGATCCCGGAGTGAGGACCCTTCACACCACAGACTCCTGGGTGCTCTTATGGCACCCAAATCCCCACGCCGTGGGGCCTGACACCATGGGCAGAACCGCTCCCTCCTCCGCCTGACGAGGGGACGGGCTGTGTCACTGCCGGCCTGCCTTGGCGCTCTGACAACACACGCCTCCCCACCCCCAATATTCTAAAGTCAGCTTACCTCGCTTCCCTAGCCGACGCCTCGTCCTGTGTACCACGTAACAGCCTTCTAGGACCCCCGGCTCCCCGGGAACAGCTCGCGGCTCCCGCGGCTCCTGTGCAGGGCGGTCAGCTCTGCGCCTGTGCACCCCGGACTGTGACCCCCGACGGCACCCACAGGAGCGCGGGCGATCCTGACCCTGGCAGGAGTTTGGAGCCAGGAATCTCCGATCCTCTGGCACACCGGGAGTTCTGGGAGCCCTGCGTCGGCCGTGAGCACGGGACTCCATCTTCTGAGGGCAGACGCTGAGGTGAGGCTGTGAAAGAATAAAAACACAGAGAAATGACTCCGCCCCACCCCGCCCCGCCCAGGTGAGCCCCATTCGCCCCTCCTCCTCTGAGCTCTCAGGGCCCAGGGCTGCCAGAGGCCGGCCCCCTCCCAGCTCCAGCGTCCCCCCCTTCCCAGAGCAGAGGACCTGCCTCACGCTTGGGTTCTGTTTAAAAAGCGCGAAGCCCGTGACTCGTTTTTGTCCCATGTACCCGCCAGGTTGCTGTAAGGTAGAAAGCGATGGAAACGCCGTCTTCCTGCCCTCGCCCCGTCCGCCGTGGGGACGGGGTGGAAAAGCGCGGGTTCTCAGCATGGCCAAGCTGGAAGTCTCCTCGCCTTGGCACAGCCTTGCACTGCCACACCCCCACACCCTGGACCAAGGTAGCCGGGCCCCCGCTGCGGCAGTGCCTGCCCGGAGCCCGTCGTGACCATGCATGGTGTGTGGATTTCCCTGTCCTCTCCGGCAGCCGAGGCTGTCACCCAGGCGCACAGGCCTGCCCAGGCGTGGGGAGCAGTGCCCCTGGCTCCCAGCGCGGCCCCTGAAGCAAGCAGGGCTGACCCAGCCCTCACCCTGCAACCCCGGGGCCCAGGGCGGGCGGGGGTCGCCCCGTTGAGCAAGGCCTGTGGGCTGCGGGGTCGGGGCTCCCGGCCGCGTGACTCAGCCGGCTTTCATCTGCCCCACAGGCAGGGTTTCATCTGCAGCGACCTCGACATACTCTTCTCATGCCATCATAGCTGATCTTTGCAGCCCTGCGTTCCTTCACCAGTAATTAAAGCCATCCCAGCCTCCCAGGGGAGGGTCCCAGGAAGGCCTGATAGGACGCTTCCGGCACTACCACAGTGTGGGGTCTTCGCATTGCTCATCTGCAGTCTCTGCTTGACATTTAAGCCGTGCAGGAGGGGGCCGATGAGCAAACAACTTTAAAAAGCAACAACTTAGACATCCCAGCGCGTCACTAATAGGAGCCTTTTGTCATCCCGACTCAATCAGAGGGCTCTGATTCACTCCCAGCAGGGTGACCATCAGAACGAGGCGGGCTGAAGTCACCCGCGCAGAACAAAGCGTGGTCTTCGCTCCAAGAATCTCTCTGCTGCAGGGGCGTCTGTGCCCCAGGAGGTGGGGCTTCCCAGCACGGGGACTCAGACTTCCGCGTGCCCAGACGTCCTGCCCGTGTGTCTCCAGTACAGCTGCGTTTCACAGTCACCGGAAGCGCCCCAGTGTGGGCGCCGCCGCTCGGCTGAAGAAAGAGCACAGCTCAGTACCCTAATTGCTCTCCTTCGTTTCTGCTGGATTTCGTTTCTTTTTAAAGACTTATTTATTTACTTATTTATTTGAAAGGCAGAGTGACAGAGAGAGATCTTCAATCACTGGTTCACTCCCCAAATGGCCACTACAGCCAGGGCTTCCTCTGGGTCTCCCACATGGGTGCAGGGGCCCAAGCACTTGGTCCGTCTTCCGCTGCTTTCCCAGGTCATTCGCAGGGAGCTGGATCAGAAGCGGAGCAGCTGGGCCAGGAATGTTGGGCGCCAGCATTGCAGGCTGCAGCTTAACCCGCCACGCCAAATCACTGGCCCCTTGTTGGAGTCTTGGAGTTACGTTTCATGGCGGCTCTTTAAACCCCTGTCTCTCTTAGAAGCAATCCCACGGATCCAGTCCGCGGTGGCTGGAGGTTACTCACTGTGCAGCGTGCCAAGCCCGGACGCACCCCCTCACGGTTGAAAGCCAGACGTTCTCGGCATCCTGAGATTCGGCCTGGCCGCAGGCAAACGCTGACTTGACACGTGTCACTGTGCAGTAGCGGGCGCTGTACCAGGATTGCATGTGAATTGAATTGTACACTACGGGGCCTCCTACTTGTTTTTATTTTAAAACTATTTGGGGGTGGGGAGCTGGCGCTGTGGCTCACTTGGTTAATCCTCCCCCTGCGGTGCTGGCATCCCATATGGGCACCGGGTTCTAGTCCCGGTTGCTCCTCTTCCAGTCCAGCTCTCTGCTGTGGCCCAGGAAGGCAGTGGAGGATGGCCCAAGTGCTTGGGCCCTGTACCCGCATGGGAGACCAGGAGAAGCACCTGGCTCCTGCCATCGGATCAGCGTAGCTCTGGCCATAGCAGCCATTTGGGGGGTGAACAAACAGAAGGAAGACCTCTCTCTGTCTCTCTTTCTCTCACTGTCTAACTCTGTCAAATAAATAACATGAATAAATAAATAAATCTATTTTGGTTTTACAATAAAATAAGAATCTGTACATATTTCAAGTATACAGTTTGATAATATACCTGTTTGATACACCTCCTTGTAGCCAAGACAATGACCAGCCCATCACCCCAGAAACACTGCTCCGGGCACCTCCCTGCCCCTTCTACCTCCCCAGGAAGTCTCTGCTCTGCTCTCTGTCCCTGGGGGTCGGCTTGTGTCTTCCACAGTTTGTGTCAAAGAAACCAAACGCAGGCGCTGCTGTCTGCCTCGCGTGAGTCTTTGGACACCTTCGTGCTGGTGTCTGCCCAGCGGCCATGGGATCTGACTGCCACCCAGCGGTCTAGTACGTGGATATACCGCAGGCTGCCAGTTTTGGACTTTATAGAGCTGCTACCAACAACCATGGGAAATCTTCATGAAGGCAAATGCTTGCGTTTCTCTTGGATCAATACTAAGACGTGGAAGCCAAACCATCCGGTGGGTCTATGCTTCACCTTTCAGGATGACTAATGATGCGGGGCAGTTTGTTAATCACTTCTTTGTAACCTATCTTGCTTGACGCAGCATCCGCTAAATAGCTCAGCCATTTTTAATTGGGCTGTTTGTTTCCTATTGTTGAATTCTGAATGTATTATTCAGATATGGAGAGAAGCCATTGATTAGATGCACGGTTAGCTAACATGGCTCCGTGTGAGGGACTTTCTGGTTTGTTCTCTGAAGGTCTTGGAAGATAAGATGTCTTAAACCAGTTACAGCCATCAGTGAGGCTGTGGCTACACCACCTTGAACAGGCTCATTCTTTTCTGATCTCAGACGCTAAGCAGGGTGAGAGCTGGGGAGAACTCGGATGGGGAAACCAGCGTTAATATTTTCGGGAAGACGCGGCATCCATGAAACGCAGTGGGGCACAGAGAGGTGTGTTCCGGAGGCCTCGCGGCGGCAGGTGGGGGCCAGGAGCTCACGAGTGCTGATGCTGGAGAATTTCTGGGTGCCGAATGTGGACTGGCACGGGAGGAGACCCCGGCCACAGTCTTGGGGAGGTCTCTGCTGTCACAGGTCTTCACCTCCAAGAGTTCCAGGAGTTCCCTGCGGTGAACAGCCAAGAAAGATCCCTTCATGCCTCCTTCTGGCAGAGGGAGGAGCAACTAACTACACGGAAATCTCCCCAAATTTATTTCAATACCAAATTACCAAACCAGATTACTGTCGCAGGGTGTCTGCAGGGCTGCGACCGTGTCCTCCCCACACGGCACTGCCGGTGACAGCTCCGGCTGCTCTCGGGGCACCCACAGCCCAGAGGCTGCTGGCACACACTTCACAGGACCCAGCGTCCTGTGTCTGCACCACGTCCCTCGGGGTTCCCTCTCTCCGTTAACAGCCTTTAGAAGTGTGAAAACCACTTCACACCTCCTCTGGGAACCGCCCGCGCCTGCTGGACGTCAGCGTGTCTCTGAATCACGGCTTCCCCAATGCAGCTTGTGTTTCTGCTAGAATGCTGGTGATGACAGCCTTGGGAAACGAGGCCCCGGTGAGCCAATGTACGCAGGTAATAACTCACAAGGGAGACAGAAAAGGAGGACACCCTCTGCAGCTGCAATGTGGTCTGCCTCTCGTGGGCTCATGCGTGGCCTGAGCTTGGCCAGGGAGAGAAGCCTGAATATGTGTCAG
Organism: Oryctolagus cuniculus; assembly: GCF_964237555.1. NCBI lineage: Eukaryota > Metazoa > Chordata > Mammalia > Lagomorpha > Leporidae > Oryctolagus > Oryctolagus cuniculus. The sequence continues at coordinate 926,590 of NC_091436.1, read as the reverse complement.
TAGGAATCACCCAACCAAAACGCAAATAGGAAAATAAATAAAACATAAAAAATATCGAAGAATTTGGTGACAATCTGAAAAGGTGTGAGACACGTGTGGTTAGAACACCAGAAGAACGGAGGGATAAATGTTCAAAGCGATAATATCAAGGATTCTCCAAGTCTAGTGACAGACAGCAAACTACTGCTCCAGCAAACTTGTCAAGTGCCAAGCAAGGCAAATAATAATAATAATAATAATAAATAGGTCAATGTACGTGCGTATCATACTTATCTCTTAAAGATTTATTTATCTGTAAGGTACAGTGACAGAGTCAGAGAGAGAGAGAGAGACCTTCCATCTGCCGATTCACTCCCCAAGTATCTGTAGCAGCGGGGGCTGGGCCAGGCCAAAGCCCGAAGCCAGGAAGCCCATGCAGGTCTCCCATGTGGGCGGCACAGGCCCAGCACTGAGACATCCCCTGTGCTTCCCAGGTGCAGTGACTGGAAGCTGGACTGGAATCGGAGGAGCCGGCACTGGGGCCGGCCCTGAGCTGCGGGTGTCCAGAGTGTGGCTTCGTCCTCTGCACAAGGCCCCGGTGTGTCCTGTTCCAACTGCAGAAAGCCGAAGACAAGGGGCTTCTTGAAAGAAGTGAGAGTGGAGGATCAACTTAGCCGCAAGGGAACAAGCGTGAGAACTGTGATGGGATCCTCACGGACCCCTGCCGGAGGAGAGCCGAGGGCAAGTTTACTTGAGTGTTGGAATAAACTCCACCAGCCTAGAATTCCATATCCACTGAAAATACCCTCCCAGAGTGAATGGGCTCATTCTAACCCATTAAAGTGAGGGATTCCTCCCAGCTCATGTGAAACGGAGTCCTAGGGGGAGACACACAGAGGAAGGAAACGCACTGAGGAAGGCATTAAAGCAGCCAAAACAAACTCTGTGGTTTTCTTATTTTCAGATTTTTACTTATTTGAATAAGGGAGAGGAAGAGGGAGAGAGAGAGAGAGAGAGAGAGAGAGAGAGAGAGAGAGAATGGACCTCCTGTCCATTGGTTCATTCCCCAAAAGCCCACCATGCTGAGGCTGGGCCAGGGTGATGACAGAAGCCAGGGACAACCTCTGGGTCTCCCATGGGTGAGTCCTGTGCCTCCCAGGTGCATAGTAGCAGAGAGCCGGAATTGGAATTGGGAGCCAGGATACTCAGGTGTGGGATGTGGACAACTTAAAGCCTGACTAAACACCCACATCCCACTTTTCATTGATTGGAAAAAACAATGATTTTAAAAAAGCCCGTGGCCATGTACTGGGTATCAATAGGAAACAGTCAGTGATCTGGACAACCTGAACGCCATGTGGACCACAGAAAGAAGTGGGAATCTGTGCTGTAAGGAACCAACATCACCCACAGTGGGTGTATCTGGAGGGGGATACACTGAACAGGCATCCTCCAAACTCTAATGCAACAACTCATGTCTCTAAAAGAAGCATAATTAACACACTAAAGACCACAATAAAGTAAAATACAAAAATGCTCAGCTAAAGCTAGAAAAGTTAGAAAAGATAAAAGACAAGTACAATAAATAGAAAGCAGTTACAAACAAGTTAGATTTTTGTGAAAATATCAACAATCACTTTATTTTTTTAATTTTATTTATTTTTATTTGAGAGGTAGAGTTATAGACAATGAGAAGGAGAGACAGAGAGAAAGGTCTTCCTTCTGTTGGTTCACTCCCCTAATTGCTGCTACGGCCGGTGCTGCGCCGATCTGAAGCCAGGAGCCAGGTGCTTCTCCTGGCCTCCCATGCGGGTGCAGGGCCCAAGCACGTGGGCCATCCTTCACTGCACTCCCAGGCCTCAGCAGAGAGCTGGCCTGGAAGAGAGGCAACCGGGACAGAATCTGGCACCCCGACCAGGACTAGAACCGGGGTGCCGGTGCCGCAGGCTGCTGGCCCCCAAATATACGTTTTATAGACATGTCCTAATTATTTTTTATTTTTGAAAATTTTATTTAAGGTATACAAATGTCATATATACAGATCTGGGAACACAGTGACTCTTCCCCCATCCTCCCTCCTGCCCACACTCCCACCCTGGCTCCTCCTCCATCTAACAGCCCACTCTTAATTTTTACAAAGATCAAGTTTCAGTTTACTTTATACTCATAAGATTAACCCTACAGTAGGCAGAGCTCAACAAATAGCACAAAGAGAGGGGGGGACCCTCTTCCTCAACACGGAGACGAGGGCTGTGAACAATCATCAGACCACAGACTCAATCGCTCCCATACGGGCCACTGTAGGTGCAGACCAGGGAGAACAGATGGCATTTGTCTTTGGGGACTGGCTCACTGCACTAAATAAAATGGTTTCCAGGCGCATCCATTCAGTTGCAAAAGACAGGGATTTCGTTGTTTTAACCACTGAGTTGTGTACACTGTGGAATACTTCTCGGAGTTCTAATTCTTGAAGGCAGAGTTCACTGGGGGGTTTGGGGCCACGTCCACATCTGCCCCCTGGACGGACACTGCACTCTGTGGGCAGGGCACCCGGATGCAGACAGCTGTCAGCTCAGTGGGGCTGCACGCGCCCCAGCGGGGCTCCGAGAGGCAGCTCCTCAGGTCCAAGCGGCTCAGCTCAGCTGCACAGAGGCCTCTGCTGTGGGACGGCTGTCGTCCTGAGAAAATACCAGAGAAAGCAGCCCAGCGGCCAGGGGTGTGGACCGGGGCAGGAGGAGGACTTGTTCCGCCTGTGCTGTGAGCGCTTCTGCTGGTGTCCGGCAGCCGCGTGTGCACCGGGAGGAGTCTGCAGTCCAGCCCGGTGGCTAAAGCTGTGCTGCTTGGGTCACGGGTGAGAGATGAGGCCGAGGCACTGAGAGCGTCCAGCCGCTGTCCCCCCATCCTCCTTTCCTCCAACCTCATCGTCTCCCTTGATCCCAACAGCCAGCCCCAGGAGACCCTCCGCGCCCCCACCCTTCCAGCAAGGCCTCGCCCGCACTTGCCGGTTCACAGTTTCATCCGCGAGTGTTCCAGGGGTGGCTGTGTGTCACCAACCCGCAGGGGTGAGACCGCGAGCGCTCCAGGGGCGGCTGTGTGTCACCCACCCGCAGGGGTGAGTCTGCGAGCGCTCCAGGGGTGGCTGTGTGTCACCCGCCCACAGGGGTGAGACCGCGAGCGCTCCAGGGGCGGCTGTGTGTCACCAACCCGCAGGGGTGAGACCGCGAGCGCTCCAGGGGCGGCTGTGTGTCACCCACCCGCAGGGGTGAGTCTGCGAGCGCTCCAGGGGTGGCTGTGTGTCACCCGCCCACAGGGGTGAGACCGCGAGTGCTCCAGGGGCGGCTGTGTGTCACCAACCCGCAGGGGTGAGACCGCGAGCGCTCCAGGGGTGGCTGTGTGTCGCCCGCCCGCAGGGGTGAGTTCCGGAAACTCTGTGGGCAGAATGCGCTCACACAGAGCTCGACGGCGCAGGTCAGCCACGTGGAGGGGCACGTGCAGCGGGGGGGCCGGTTCTGGCGCCTGGGTCACTTTTCCACAGCAAGCCTCGCTGCACCCGCGGAGGGAACACACTCCGAAGGGACGGCGAGTGCAGTGCAGTGTGGACGGGAGCCGGCAGCAGGGTCCTGCGGCCTCGCCCTCCAGCGCTGTGTGCAGGCGCAGGCGCGGACGCACACGCCCGTGCACGTCACCGGGCGTGCTGTGCCTCTGCGCTCGCCATCACCGCAAACACGGAGCCGCCAAGGCGGCGAGGACACTGGAGCTTCCGGCTGCATCACGGTCCAGGGCCCCGCCTTCATGGACCAAGCAGGACTCATCACCGGGAAGGCACCGTCCTCACTGCCTGCAGAGACATTTCCAGACGTGATTCCGAATCGGACATACTGTTCTGAGTAGCGGGTTCAGGACCAGCCGGAGCTTCTGACTCCTTAGCTTGGATTTAAGGACGCGCCTTCGCAGGGCACGTGGAGAGCGGGAACGCGCCCGGGGGCATCTGTGCCCCTGAGCCGTGCCCGGCCCATCCCCCAGCTCCTAAGTGAGGGGCAGAGAGGGGGCGGCGCGGTGGGCGTGGCCGATCCCCCAGCTCCTAAGTGAGGAGCAGAGAGGGGGCAGCGCAGGGGCGTGGCGGAGAGCTCCTAAGTGAGGAGCAGAGAGGGGGCGGTGCGGTGGGCGTGGCCGGGAGCTGGTAACTGATGAGCAGTGGGGGCGGCGCGGTGGACGTGGCCGCGAGCTCCTAAGTGAGGGGCAGAGAGGGGGCGGCGCGGGGGCGTGGCCGCCTCCACTCCAGGAGCTGCAGCCTCTGCTCCTCACTTGAGAAACGGCTGAGCGGTCCGAGTTTTCTGGGAAGACGGTGGACGCAGACTGGGAACAAACAGCAGAGAGCTGGGATCTGGGATCTGGGAAGCGTTCGGACTGCTTGGGTGCACATTGGCCCCCAGAGTTCCCATCCACCAGAGCCCACGGGAAACTGAGTCCTGCAGCTGTAATCAATCAACCCACATGTCCCCTTCTCTCCAGGAACGCAGGCCAGATCAGCAGCCGGGCAGGGCCAGATCAGAGCCGGGCAGGGCCAGGGCCTGCACTCCCGTCAAGGTTCCCGGGGCAGAGCGCCTACCACTAGCGGGTACGCGGTTTATTCCACCCAGGGTCATGCATCTGTCCCCACGTTTGCTGCCACCCCTGGCTCCCCTGTGTGCTTTCCCAGGGGAGACCTCTGCTCTAGTGGTAACAGCCACCCACAGGGTGAGCCTTGCACACAGCCCCTTGTCAGGACAAACAGCCACAGCTCTGGGGGCAGGACTGGTCACTGCCCGCCCCACACCCAGGGACATGACCAGCCACTCCCCCACAGCTCTGTGCCGGAGCTGTACCGGCCCCTCCCACCACACAGGGGCAGTGCACTCCTGAGGCTCGGCTCCCCTGCAGGCATCTTGTGCACCACCCACCCGTGGGCCTGGGGGCTTCCCTCAGCACTGGGAAACCAGTGATTTAAGGAGTGCCGGGCCCCACACGGGGACACTGTGCACTTCTTCCACGCAGGGGTCTCGACTGTAGCCGACCGAGGCTGTTGAAATAGGGTCCCCCACGTGCTGTGACCCGCATGCTTTGGTCAGCGGTGCCCCTGCAGCAGGACACTGCGCCCTGTGAGGGCATCCTGCTCTCGGCTCCCTCCCAGAATCAGGGCGCAGCCCGCAGGCTCCGCTAGTCCTTCCCGCTCCTGTCACCTGCCGCCCTGGTGACACTGCACTGCGCGGGCAACTGGGCAGAGGGTGCCCCAGGGGGCAGGCGCTTGCTGCTTTCTCCTGGGGCAAGCCAGTCTCAAACAGCCCCTTCCTAATGAAGTGACAGCATGGGCGTAGGCACTGAGCGAGATGGGGTGAACCAAAAGCTCCACCACAGCCCACGGGCCCTTACTGCCTGGGGCACAGGGACGCCTGTGCTCACCACACCCCACTGCAGGTGTTGACGGGCGTTCCCAGGCAGACCAGGCAAGAGTCCAGCTCCCACGCACGCACCCTGGGAGGCAGCAGGTGCAGCTTGGGAGCCGCCCCCCCGCCTGACTTAGCACCAGCGCCAAACCTCCCACAGGGGTCTGTAGCGTCTTCCCCAGCACAGCGTCCCTCCGAAGGCCAGCGATGCAGGGCAGTGGGCTGAGCCACCACGTGCCATGCCTGCATCCCAACCAGAGTCCAGGCACTCACGTCTGGTCCAGCTCCCCGCATGACTTTGCCATGCAGGAACTGTCTCCCATTTAAAAGCTGAAGAACCCAAGCCCCAGAGGTGACCCTGCCACACCCCAGATCTCGAAGCCTCATGCCAGGCAGAGCGGTTCCTCTCCCGGGGCACACACTTCCCCTGTGCTGTAGGGCTGTGCAGTGACCAGTACCCTCGAGGAGCTGTGGCTGGTGGGCTGCTACCTCACTGCCGACTGCTATAAGCACGTTGTTGCAACGAGATATAAGATGCCGGTGTGAGGCAGCTATGTGGAGCCCTGAGGCATCCCAACTCCCGGCCACAGCGTCTGGGCCCGGCACTGTCAGCTCACCACGGCCTGTGTTGAAGACCTCGCCCCGCCTCTCACCGCCTGCAAGTCCCTGCGGGGCCTGAACCTCGACGGGATCATGCTGGACCATGATGGGGCGGCGGTGCCGCGCGAGGCCCTGGCCCACGTGGACTGTGTCCTGCAGCTGCTTGGGCTGCACAAAACTGCAAACGGTAAAGAAAGTCGGATGCTGCTCTCAGCTGTGGAAGAGAAAAAGCCCGACTGTTGCTCCCCCTCTTCGCGGAGGAACGACACTAGACCCTGCGCTGTTCTTTCGTCTGCTCGGCCCTTCCCGGGTTTGCTGCTGGTTCTTCCTGGGTTGGCTGCCGTCCCTTCCACCTCCATGGAGGGGCAGCTCCCCCTGCCACTTTCCCCACTTCCGCGGGGGAGCGGCACACCGCCGGCCGGCTCTCTCAGGGGCTGCTCAGGTGTTCCTTCAGATAGATGTTCCTCTTAGATGTTCCTGGTGCATGTTGTCTCTCTCCTCCTTTATAGTCCTCTTCCACCAATCCCAACTCTGCTACCCACACGCCGAGCACGCTGCTCTCCTCCAATCAGGAGCAGGATCAGCTCCTGCAGGTCATCACTCAAGTTGGCGAGAGGCAGCTGCATAGAAGTTTACTCCTCTCCCAGCGCCATATTGTGGGAGAGCAGATGCATAGAATAAGTCTTAATTCCAGTAACTTAGTCTAGTCTCAGTTGCTCCCCACACCTGACCTGACGATACGACACGAGCCGTGGACCGCGGAAGAGAACAAGACGAAGGGTGCGGCCCTCTGGGGGGGACCAGCCGCTCTTCCTCATCCAAAGTGCACATCCTGGCAGGGGGACTGCGACCTCAGGGCCAGTCCTCCACTGCACAGGATTGTGGGTGTGCGCTGTGGGCTCTGGCTCCGCCTTCTATTCCCACGCTATTTGCAGTAGTTAGAAAATACACTGAATGTATGTTGAACATGCAAAAAAAAAAAAAAAACACACACACACACACACCAGCCACCGTGTCTCCTAGATACTGGCATACGTCGCTGGCGTGACTGATTTTCCATGTTAATTTCCTTTATTTTGATCATTATGGGAATGACTTACTCTAACCGTTCAGCCAATTTCTAAAGAACAAATTAAAATCTTGAAAATAAGGCTGTGTATCTACTGCGTGGAGAGTTCAGGTGATGGTCCCACAGACGCACAAGCACACTGTGTGCGCCCCACGGCTGGGCATCTCATCTGCATACAGGCTTGGTGGTGGCCTCAGGGCCCTGGAGCATGGGGAGCCCACCGGCAGGAGCCATCTGCCCCGACCCCCTCCTCCCAAGAGGCCAGGAGTCAGCAACCGACGCTCATCACAGCGAATCGGGGTCTCACTGAGGTCGCACCAGGTGACCAGCGGACACGCTGGCGTCTTGTTGCCATAAATAGCCACGTGTGCCTCACAGAGCTTTGTGAGAAACGGGGGACTATTACAAGTGGTTCTCGACAGACGTGCTGCCACTTCTGTGCTGAGGAATTGCTACGGAGCAGAACCTCAAGCAAACCGCACTGCTTTCTGGGCTCCCAGAGCAGAACTCAGGCAGCGAGGGGAGTGGGCAGCCAGCTCCAGCCGCCTCGTACTCACTGGCCAAGCATTTGTCTTCCAACCAAAATCCTGCATCACAACCTGCATTTACCACTGATTTATGTGCCTTCTTCTTTTTAAATCCAGGGCTGCATTCTTGAACTGCGACCCACTAAAGGATTTAGCAGATACAGCAGAATCCCCATCACCGCATTGCCCTCCGCTTCCTTTCATCTGGGCAATAGCCGCAGGAAGAAATTCTGCAGGAGGTGATGGCTAAATGCAGGCATTGTACGTGAGTCAGTGTCGGTCCTGAGCCGGCGAGTGCCGGGTGCAGACACAGGGGCGGAAGCAGGCTCTCTGCCGTCCACAAGTCCACGGGGGCAGGCGTTGGTGCAGCAGTTACGACGCTGCTTGGGACGCCGACACTCCACATTGGGTGCCTGGATCCAAGTCCTGGCTCTGCTCCCAATTCCAGCTTCCTGCTAAAGTGTGCTCTGGGAGGCAAGGGGCTGGCGCAAGTGCTTGGGTCCCTGCCATCCACAGGGGACACCTGGACTGAGTTCCTGGATCCCAGGTGAGGACCACTGGGGGCATACGGGGAGTAAGCCAGCAGACGAAGGATCTCTGCTTTTCTCTGCCCCCACCCCTCTTCTTTCCCTCCCCACCCCCAACACGGGATCTGCAAAACACTCATGGAAATGCATATTATGAAAACAATGATTTCAAAAGTTTCTGCAACAAAATAAACTTATCTTAATTCCCTTCTTCCACAGAATTTTTGAGGTCCCCTGATATATACAATTGGTCAGAAAAACTAGACAAATTGCCTCTGTTGAAAGAAAAACTTGACATCAAATGAAATTTAAGAGTGCGTTTGAGCAAAGAGTGATTCATAAATCGACCCCTGGCCTCCCTGTGGTTTTGGACCCCAGCTGGAAGAATGGTATGGGTTCTGCCCAAGCAGTGGGAACAGGAGGCTCCTATGGGCTGACTGTGGAAGCAAAGCATACTGGGTTGGCCACAGTCCACAGTCAGGCATGTGCTGGGGTCTGCTCTGATGGGAGTTCCAAGAACAGTTGGCTGGGTGGCTGCTTGGGACTGGCTGCAGCCCAACCGAACGTTAATCAATTGCAAGCAACGCCTCTGAGTCGAGTGTATTGGCCTGCAGAGGGGTTCCAGGTATAGGAAGGACTCCAGGTTAAGGGCTGCTTGTTTGGCTTCAACAGTTTCCCAGCCCCACCGGTCAGTCTCGGGTCTGGGGAGATCGACCAGGCCTTTGCACAACGCCATTCTCTGTCACCATCACATGTATTGATTTATGTGTTTTTAAAACAGCTTCTCTTTTTAAAGCCTTTAATTTCGTATCTATTTAACTTTAATGTGTTTGAAAGGAAAAGAGACAGGCAGATCTGGCTAACTCTCTAAATCTGTAACAGCCAGGGCAGGCCCCAGACAAGGCCACACACGTCCCCACACGGATGGTAGGGACCAGGTACTTGAACCATCACCATGGCCTCCCACGGCGTGCAGCAGCTGGACGCTGGAGTCAGAAGCAGCGCTGGCACTTGAGCTGGGGCGCTCTGATAAGGGATGGACGTGTCCCAGCTGGCCGACTTACCCACCGCGGCCACACCCACCCAACCATCATGTTCGTCTCTCTCTTTTTTTTTTAAGATTTTTTTTGAAAGGCAGAGTTACAGAGAGGCAGAGAGAGAGAAAGAGAGAGAGAGAGAGAGATCTTCCATCTGCTGGTTCACTCTCCAAATGACCACAGTGGCCAGAGCTGGACTGATTCAAAGCCAGGATCCTGGAGCTTCTTCCAGGTCTCCCACGTGGGTGCAGGGGCCCAAGGACTTGGGCCGTCTTCTACTGCTTTCCCAGGCCACAGCAGAGAGCTGGATCGGAAGTGGAGCAGCCAGGACTCGAACCAGCGCCCATATGGGATGCTGGCACTGCAGGTGGCAGTTTTACCTGCTATGGCACCGCGTCCGCCCTGTGGTTTGTCTCTTTTTCAGCATGAGCCCATAAGTCAGGACATCCAGCTCACTGGGAAATCTGTGTTTTCCTTTGTCCGTGTACTTGTGTTGCTCAGATCACCGTGAGACCGTCTGGATTGCCGTGGTGGCTGTGGACATACATGTGAGACTGGAGAGGCTGTGGCACACAGGAAGATGGCGGTGGCGACTTACAGGGGTGATGCCAAGGTGCTGACGCACCCTCCTGCACGAGGCGCCAGGAACCACATCCATGAGCATTTCCAACCAAATGTGCGTGGTCAGAAGAAGCGGTAAGCTGTCTTTGAGTCCAGAAATCAATGAACTGGTGACATTCCTAGATGTAAGCGCGAAGCGTGTTTCCTAATATGCAGTCTGAGAGTGCCTGGCTATGGCCTGGTGGCCTGGTGGCCCGGTGGCCAGGTGGCCAGGTCCAGGCGCTCTAATCAGACTTGCTGTGACTTCCGTGCGAGGAGTGTGCGAGGAGGGCTCACAACCCCGACCTGGGCACACGTCAGCCAGCAGTTCCAAGCTGCCAAGGACAAGGGACGGGACTGGACGCTGACACCCACAGGGCGCACCGCAGCTTTCCACGGACGGAATTCTTCCTCTGCAGGGCACGCGTGTCTGCCACAGCAGGGCACGTTGTGACCTAGGCTGTCCCCTTGATCACGCCTGTCACTCACAGCAGTCAGCAAGGTCGGCCACTGCCCAGCCCGCCCCGCGGCTCCTGCTGCCCGGCAGCTGCTCACAGGGACGCTCAGTGGGGCGTTCCCAGGGCCTCTCCAGGCCCGGAAGCCAAGCCAAGGAGCCTGCCTGCCTTTGCCCACAACACCCGGGGAATGCAGTGGACTTCTCTCCTCTTCACGTCCCGGACCTTCGAAGCCCAGTTCTCCCGGGAGTTTCCTCAGCACTGGCTTCCCAGCGTCAGCGTGAGTTGTGTGGACCTGTCTAAGCACGTCTACGCACACCCGTTCTTCAATACAGCCTTCTCCTTACAGACGTGGCCGGGTGGGCAACGCCTGCAACTGCCTCGTTCCACGGAGAGCACACGCTTATCGAGGCTGTGTGGACAACTGCGTGGCCAGGAAGGCAAGAGCACGCAGCATCAGAGCTGTCAGAGAACAGATGTTTCCACTCTACGGAAGTGTAAAGGCACCACACTGCTGATGGAGAGCCTGCGAAAACAAAAACAGCCTTGAACATGAAAGCAAAACAGAAAAGAGTAACATTCGAACAGAAAGACCATGAAACGAATAGCCACCGTTCTTCCTCAGGTCCTCAGTCTTAGTGGGTGCTGGTGACGTTCAGAACCAACCATGTTCTCCCTCCGCCGGCGCTGTCTTCAACTTGGCAGAAACCTGCATTTGTCAGAACTGTTCTCCATAAATCTCTCTGAAGACAAAACATTGTCACAGGCTTTCAGGAAAGCATCAGGATCACACCATCTTCTGTGGACGCCGAGTGAAAACGGCCATGTGAGCGATCTGACAGGAGCTCACGTACTTTAACACACAGGGACATTACAGCTTTACGCCACACACAGTATTTGATAGAACTAAAATTACAGCTGAAAACATTGCCCCAGGCCATATCACATTTCAGGAAATTCCGTACAATTTCTGGAACACAGAGTAATAACATATACATAAAACTCAAAGAATGGTAAATATTATTTTTGACAAAATTATAGTTCACTTACAAAAATGGTAACTTTTATTGTAAAAAACTTAGGTCAATGCTGTCATGGTCATGCTTAATTGAGAATGATGGATTTACTTTAGACAGTTTAAGCTACACTTTAGTATAGATTAAATGATAATTTATATGGAGAAAAATCTCTTCAGTTATTGGAAGAAAGACCACAATATATCATTTTATTTATATAAAATGTTTTAAATTCAAGGGCTGATGTGGTACAGCAGGTTAGGCCGCCGCTCAAGACACTGGCACCCTATGTGGGCACCGGTTTGAGTCCCAGCTGCTCCACTTCCAATCCAGCTCCCTACCAACGTGCCTGGAAGGCAGCCGAGGATGGCCCAAGTGCTTGGGCCACCCACGTGGGAACCCAGATGGAGCTCCTGGCTTGCCACTGAGGCTGCGTGGGGAGCACACCAGAGGATGAACTTCGATATCTATCCCTGTCTCTCTGTGTGACTTTGCCTTTCAATAAATAAATCTTTTAAAAATGTTTTAAATGCAGCATCTTTTTTGTTGCCAATTATATTCAATTCACTTTTGTGATTTTACAAAAGAATATAGATGACTTTTGTAAAATGCCTCAATTTTAGAGTAAAATAATTTTTTACTGGTTAAAATAATTTAAGATTTGCACAATGTCTCTGTGCTATTTAAGGCAGGTGTTGAGCACATTTGGAGAAGCAATAAACTTACCAAATAGAACGTCCTCCCAAAGGGAAAAATAAGGAAAAACTTATGACATTGTTTTTAAGACAGATGTTTAAATCACCCTCTGCTTTTAGATCATCTAAAAATAATTTGGCAGCTGCTATGGCCATAACACATAACCCTTTACAGTAGGCAAAAAAGATGCAGAATTAGTGGTACATCTTTAATATTTTCACACGTCTCTTCAAGTCGGTGCCTAGTGGCATTCAACGCAATTTTTGTACTCAACGTAAAAATATTTACAAGACAAACTGGCCTGATTAGAAGCCCTCCGCGCCAAGTGGAAAAGAAGCCAGCGTTGTACACATCACCGCTCCCAAGTAGCTCTAATTGAAACCCAAACTGTTCTCACGTCTGCATGGCTGTGGGACAGAGATCCAGAATGGCCACAGGTTAGGAGACAACTGTTCACGCGTGTCCTTCATTTTGCAAACCAGGACCTTATGAAAGGAAGCTTCGCGTGCCCCGTGTACTCTATACAACCCCGAGTAAACACGGCGGCTCTGGGCCAGCCTCCTCGAGGCTTTGAGTTGCTCCAGCAGGGCGGCCCCAGAGCAGAGCAGGGCTGGGTGTCCAGCCCCTCCTCAGAGACCTGCATTTCAGTCTCATCACAGCCCTGACCTTCTCCCTCCTCCTCGGGGCCATCCGCACGAGTGCCGGGAAGCACTTCCAAAGCCGCCTCCCCTCCCGGGAAGCCTGCCTGGCCTGCACATCACGGGCCACTGACCTCCCGCCCCGGGAAGCCTGCCTGGCCTGCACATCACGGGCCACTGACCTCCCGCCCCGGGAAGCCTGCCTGGCCTGCACATCACGGGCCACTGACCTCCCGCCCTCAGCTGGGTCAGCACTGCTCCGCCATTCACACCTGGGAATTCCGCTCGTTCATCTCTGACACGGAAGTGCTTGGACACAAAACAAAAGTTCTCCATCTCTGCTTCCACGGCCATGTGACGACCCCACCCGGCTTCTTTATTTCCAGTGCTGGCCATTTTCTTAATTTAGAACTCCAGCTACTTTTGTCCTTTCTCTGCAGATGCGTGCCTCCCGTGTGCCTTGTACTCCTCCATCCTGTTCCACTGTCACAGCACCCGTGGCTCTTTCTAGAAGAGGAGCGCGGTGGTCAGGCCCGTGGCTACGCGGCCTGGGTCAGCCCAGCCTGGCCGTGACGGCTGAGCTCCATTCTCATGTGGGTCACCACTTACCATGATTTTATGGTTTGACAGTGTTTCCATGAAAATTCAGCTTCCATGAAAATTCAGCTTCCAGGTAAGTCTTTCTTGCTTAGCATGTCTAAAGACGAAGAAACATTCTTCTAAGATGCTGTCGAGGCCACGTCGCCACAACACACCCAAATCAGCTCAGCGCTAAAGCACTTTGCTTAGAACTTTGAAAGTTGTCAAAAGTGCCAAAAGGCTTGAAATAAAACTTATTCAATAGGATCACAGGTCCCTATGAAACAACACACACCTAACTGGCGACCCAAAGACTTTAAAACCAAGCACAGAAAGTCACACGGGTGTCAGAAAAGGCCTGAACTTTTAATGGAGGAAACCAGCTTTCTTAAGTAACAAAAGGCCTGATAAAAGTCAGAGGCACAGGAAATTACTTTACTAAGGAACAAACTAGCTGTTTCCTAGATGGATTACTTAAAAGGTAAAGCAAACACTTCACAATTTCTTATTAATAGCAGATCAGTACGCCAAGAAAATCTTACTTTAACAAAGGAGACAAAATTCTAGTTGTGCAGTTGTGCAACGTTGACTTCACAGTTCAAGTTTTACAGACAGACGGTTCCTTTCAACTCGTAGCCAGAGAGGTCAGGCACAGAAGTCCTGTTCCAAGACCCGGCTTCCACAGGTCTTCTGTGTCTACTCCCCTGTATCTGCTCAGGTTCATGCTACACTTTCCCTCTTCCTTACTGAGGATAAAAGGTCATTCTGTTTGAAGACCACATTGCTCTCTTTTCTCTTAACAAAGTAAAGTCCATCTTTGTACCATATCAAGCTCCTCACCAAAAACACATCTTATCTTCCTTGTATTCTTGCACATATAAGAGTTGTTTCTCTTATTACTTACAGAAATTGCATTTACCTTATACAAGTAAAAATTCTTAACT